>NC_056728.1:1945011580-1945216580 GCF_019279795.1 Protopterus annectens
AGTCCCTGCTGGGACTACCCAAAAATTATTTAGAGCGTTTAGCCCTCCTATCATTACTCAAGCAAGGGCTGGTATGTTCAAAAACTAAATGGTGGGAGAGCCTGAGAATACACAAGATATGACAACATATGTGTAGGGCCCCTAACGCTCCAGAGAGGGCAATGTTTGGAGGTTTGTCTTGGCTGCGATAACAGTGGATAATGGCAGTTACGCATGTAAGTTGAACACGGGTGGGGTGGAGGAACTATGGGTATGAAATTATGGATCCAGACGTGCCAGGGTTGGATGGCCTGATTCTAATTGGACTGCCCCATGGAGGTCAGTGAGTTTATAATAGGTATATATATGAATACACACATGCAGACGTCAATATGTAGAAGTACATTCTCTGTAACACATGCATTCCATTTGTAGACATAAGTAATAGGAAAGAGCACATACAAACATCAACAGTATATGGAATAATAGGCTGTGCAGAAGAAGGACGGGATGAAACTGCTACAACGCAGAGGTGTTTACAGTGTCCTAAGTCAGTTCTGTGCTGACTATAACCAAATGTGAGGGCTTCCCCACACATGGAATCATTCCTGTGATTTGCCCGCAATGACAATGCCAAGTACTAAACCTGTCTAATTGTAAAAGAAATACGCTGAACACGTACATAATTAAGCTCCCGTGTGTAACGTGTGCGATACCGTATAGTCATACATATTAATGAATTGTAGCGTCATGTTAACGGGAGTAAGGATGTAATGAAGTATAGAGTCTAATCTTCCCAAAAACACTTGCGTGTTCCATGTGGGGCAGCCCGATAATTGCAAATAGTATTCCTTTGGTCACTCATGTCACTAATGTTCGTGGACTAAACGTATGGGAGGTCTGAGGATACGTGAAGTGAGTAAACCGATGGGATGGCTCTATAGGAGTAGGGTGTGGCCAGTGTGTAGTGGTGTTGATACACCATTAATCTGACAGGAGAATGGATGACAGCAGTGTCAGAGAGGCGTTGGGCTGTGCTTGGGAAACCAGGAGCCATGGGTATATGGGTATATATGCATATGGAGCGGCACAGCAACAGTGCATTCATTAGAGCAACCCCCTAATGAACATTCTAATTACCATTGGTAATCCATACGTGAACATATTGTTACATCTGTATAATGTGCTAAATACCGATTACAAGATAACTGGAGTGAAGTGTCAGTGTCATAATGAATAAGGCACTAGTATGCAGGTGAAGCATATATAAACACCATTACGCATGTGTGTGGGGTATGTATTGGTTTACAGACACACACATATATAAATATATATATATATATATATATATATATATATATATATATATATATACATATATATATATATATATATATATATATATATATATATATATATATATATATATATATATATATATATATATATATATATATATATATATATATATATATATATATATATATATATATATATATTTATATATATATATATATATATATATATATATATATATATATATATATATAGATATATATATACACATACATAAATACATATATATATATATATATATATATATATATATGTGTGTGTGTGTGTGTGTGTGTGTGTGTGCGGTAGATATACAGAGATATACAGCTATGATAGGAAACAGCACACAGGAATGACATATGTTCACAGGCTATGCCAGTGGAAGTGAGGAGCCCAGGCAAGAGATATGACACATGCAGCATGCCCCCACCCCCCACCCCCCACAGCCGGACATGGGAAATATACACGCAATCTATGTAAAGTGTCCACTGCTCCCAAGACCACAGGCAGGATACAACCGGGGGAGTACACAGTGCACCCATGGTTTCTAATCATGGAACACATACTGGAGCGTCCCTTGTGGGACACCCCAAAAATAGGGCAAACCATACATATGTGATAGATCTTCTGTTTTGTCCGCAGTGTATACAGACTCGGAATACAAGGGTGGGTAACCCTGATGACCCATGGGCTGAGACAAATTTATGAAATAGTCCCGTGAAATGGAGAGTGGGCAGCGTGTAGTGGTGTGTCCAGAACCGACCAGGTCCCAGAGTAAGGATGGGTGCTGTTGAGGAGGCGAGGGTGGGGGAACTATGGGTAGCTACTTATGGGTCTAGGTGTGCAGGTGTTGGCTGATGTGGGCCTATATGGACAGCCCTAGGGATGCAAGCGATGTGTTCATTGGGCAGAGGCATCGCCCAATGAGCAGCCACACTCAGTGCAAGACCCACTAAAGCAAAGTGTAATCTATATGGCAAGGAACGGAATAACCAGATGTAGACATATATATGTAGAGCTATGTGTGTGTATATTTGCCCATAGCGTGATAGAGATATGCCTCTCCCTTGCTGTAGTAAGAATCTATATATACAGAGAAAGGATACAGATACATACCCATATATGAATATATACATATGCAGACAACCATAGACCCATATGCAGTTAGATTAATATATATATATATATATATATATATATATATATATATATATATATATATATATATATATATACAGCAAGATATAAATATACATGTATGCATACATATGCAGATATATCTGTATATATTAATGTAAATAGACACATATATATATATATATATATATATATATATATATATATATATATATATATATATATATGTTACAGTAAATATACACATGTATATAGCTAGGATATGATACAACAGTTACGAGTAACAAACATATGTTCACAGTCCAGGCATATGTTGGTGGGAGGTGCAATAAACAAACGTGTAACACGTAGCATCACCCCCCACCCCTCCAGCTAGGCTGGTGAAACATACAGACACACAATAAAGGTAAACACACCACTGCTTCCCAGACCACCGGCAGGATACTACCAGTGGGGGAGATCTGCAAGGTCTACACTTGAAACATAGACATCGATGTCCCTTGTGGGACACCAAAAATTAATGATTGGAGCCAGTCTCGTTAATGATTTCTCCAACCAGGCTGTAGATGTACACGGACCAGTAGTTTGTGCAAGCCTGATAACACATGTGTCAACACAACGTATGACATGTGCCCTGACATGGGGAGAGTGGGCAGTGTGTAGTGGTGTGTTTATACCCCGCCTGCACCCACAGTATTGATGAGTGCTGTAGAGGAGTGGCAGGTAAGGGAAATAAGGGTATGCGATTATGGGCCTAGGCATGCAGGTGTTGACTGGCAGAGACGTATTAGGACAGTCCCGTGGATGGCAGTAATATTTCGATGTGGGTATAGCAGATGCCCATACCTTCCAACCCCTAAGAGCACATCCACTGGATAGTCCGTAAACCATTGGGGGAACACATAGGGACCATACCATTGAACTGTCCCCGATAACCAGGGATGTCCCTGATTACTACTCAGAATCTAAATCTGTCCCACCTAAACCCTCCTAAAACTAATGATATTCGGAGGAAAGGTGGTGGAATACATGTAATAAATAACGACAACATTTAAGAGTCATAAACAGCATGTACCTCAGACAATGTGTATGAATACATATGCTCTGGGTCTGTCAATGTGTCAAGTTAATAGCACCAAATTTCCAAATGTGTCCCTGATGTTGTTATGCAGTGTCCCTGAATCAGTGTTCATTATTCCCCATTTGTATGAGAGGTCTGATAGTGACAGAAAGTGCATATTCTGCTGACTACCTTAGAAATATGATAGAATAATAGGTTAGGGTTACCACCTGTCTACCTTTGCGAGGGACAGTCCCCTTTGGGCAGTTGTGTCCTGCAGAATAATTGAAAATATGGCAAATGTCCTGAGATTTTAGGACAAAGATTTTCCTATATTGTCTGTAGTAGTTGCATAAAACAATTATTTTGTATCTGAAATACCTACAAGTTATAAGAAACGGAATAAGCAACTATAATGCTACAAGAATAAGCTTTTATTTAGGCAAAACAGTGAAGTTATTTCCTTTGTATTGGCTGTGGGTATGTTTTGCCCTGCAAAATCTGATATTTCTACATAAAAGTCCCACCTTGCGCAATTGAAAAGGTGGAAGTCCTATAATAGGTATGCGGTAGGATGACTCAGCTGATGGATGTGGGTCCCAAAACCCAATTACTTGTCTGTATTGAAGAGTCTCGGTTCCCATGTATCAGCCAGATGGGTGCAGATTGTAAGATGAACACACAAATAATATAAATAATTCACTGGACAGGCCACTGATTCCATACAGTCAAATGGCATGCCGTCACCTAATGGGCAGCCATTCCCAATACTGTAGGCATGTAATCCAATGTAATAGGCATCACAAGCATAGCCGGCCTTAGGCATAGGCCAACTAGGTGGCTGCCTAGGGTGCCACTCCAACAGGACTGCTTTTCTATTATTTATTTGGTGTAGGTAGACCAGGATGGGGGCACCAGGTGGGGGGGGGCACCTTGGAGCCTTTTTGCCTAGGGCACTACTTGACCTAAGGTTGATCCTGATCACAAGGTAATATTGTGGTCTTCGCTCCCACCCAGAGGTGCAAGTGTCAGATGCAAGCACCAATGTCAGTGCATTTGCAAGTGCGGGAGCGAGCGGGTCTAATCCTGTTTGGCTACCAGTATGTGAGTATTGCACTGGTAAAGCAATGTAGAGGCTAACCGAGTGTAAGAAGCTGTAACCAGAGGTTAGCATTGCTTAACACCGTGCAAACCCATGCACACCTGCTCACAACTGCTTTAATGTGCCTTACTTCCTCCATATCCAATGGCCTTGTTCTGCCCTACAACAAAATAAATGGCCTCTGCAAGGACCGGAACCAGGACCCTGCACACACAGCTGATGTGATTTACCAATATGCCATGGCAGATATACAGAAAAAGGACAGTACCACAAACATATCATACAGCGCAGTCATTCAACAGTATAGGACTGTATCCCATTATGTAGATGTATATGTAAGTGTTTATGTCCAGCATATAGGTACATACATATATATAGAGATATATCAGGAACATACCATGTGGCAACAAAGCATTACAAATGAATGAAATGGGAAACACCAGTGACGCCTGTATTATGTAGTGGTTTTGTCCTTTGTAATCTCAAGACTCCCTGAGACAGACATGTGTCATTCATACATGCAAACAGTTGTACATTGGCTGTATACATCACTCTGTGCATGTAATGTACATTAACACAACAGTACCTGTCCAATCATTATGTGTGAACAGTACTCTTGCAAGGTGCTGTGTGCAACATCATTATCATGATAAAGGTAAATGGGGTAACCACAGAGGGACCGGTAGTGTTGTGTGTACAATGGGGTCATCCTCATCACATGTACCTGAACCATTTAGGAGTGATGTGCATACCAGGAACGTGCACCTGAGGGACAGGGGAGAGGATAACAGGAGTATGCTGTGATGCATATTACAAGGATTACATGTATCCAGTGGGCACATGTGTGAAATGGACAGCTATGTATAGGGAAGATGTTGTCCTAGGAGCTGATTGGCCTTATGTTTCTGTAGGGTGAGGGTTGGATTGTGGAGGAAGGAGAGTAGGTATGGCCATGGAGGATATGTAGGGTAGGATCACAGACAAGACAGCATACAGGGTCGGTATATGACACATGTGGGGGGATACACCTCGGACGGTGATGGGTGTTTGGCATTCACAAGCCCATGGGAACAGTGGGACAGAGGTCCCCAGCCATGGGCAGCCGCCACTGCACCCAAACAGCTACAAAGGAGGCAATGCTGGGGGCTGCACAGAGGGGGCAGCATCACCCTGTAAATGTGACACTCCACCCTTGAGCTTGCGTATCTGGCTTCGGAACCCCTTAGTGAGCCCCACAGTGCAACACATCTGGGACCGCATGACATCAGACATGTTCCTGTCTGGTCCTGTTCCCGGGGGGGGCATGCCCCATCCTCAGTGGTGGTACCACCAGAAGGTGGTGCAGAGCCAACAGAGGTTGAGGTCCAAAGCTGGGCCCCAGATGTGCTGGTGCCCGGTGCCATGATCAGCTGAAGTGGGGCACGAGGTTCTGCCGGGACCTCACAACCCATACAGCCTATGGTGTTGCAGTTTAAACCCTCTCATGGCTTAGTGATACACAACAGCATTCAGTATTAGCTACAACAGTATGCATAGATATCACCATCAACCCAGCACAACAGATGGTATACATTTGCAGAGGGAGCACAACACATGCATATATACTACATGACATCTGTACAATGTGTAGTAGACGTGTGACCGCAGCTATGAACAGTTGCCCATTATTGGCTTGAAACTGGGAACCTCAGACTGTGTCTGTCATATCACTGTTTCATGTGAAATATCTCCAGTCAGGGATGTGATGGCAGTAACACATCCCTATCGTCATGTACTGTCTGCAATCCTCACACTATGCTGTGTGTTCAGTGTGTAATGCAGGACACAAATGGTTCCACACACTGACCAGTTCACAGATGGCTCTACAGATGGGGGTCCCTCATGAACAGAGTATTTATTTATTTATTTATTTATTTATTTTACATTTGTTGACCGGGCTAGTCTAGCTGGATACATATCCTTTTTCAGTAGAGGCCCGGGGAGAAAAGCTCCCAAACATAAGAACAGTTAGGCACTACAATATGATAGAAGTCTTACATTGTAAGGAATAACAAAACAGTAAAACAAACATTATATACATTCTTGTAGAGACAAAACATAGGTTGAATTGGTCAGAAAACATAGGTAGATAAGGAGGAAGTAAATTGATTGTCAATAGTTTCAGAGAGAGAATAGAGCAGTATGATGTTAAAGCTATGGGTATTAATCTGGGGTTGGACATGGGCATAACCAGTGGGACTTGAGATATTCTCTAAGATTGTTTTTGAATGGAGTGAGTGAAGTCATGAGTCTAGAGTCAAGAGTACTGTCATGTCTGTGTTAAAACGTGCAATATAGCCATTACCACACACAACATGTTAAACAGGCAGAAGTCTCAATGCAACATAGCTACACTTATATGCTGTAGTCATGTGTGGCACATCACCCTCCTGTCTTTAGGCTATTTCCCACTGTATATGATGTTTGAGGTACATCCAGATATCATCTGTGATGCCGTTTCAGAACACCGCATCCAGTTACCGCTCACAGTGACTGTCATGGCCAAATACCAACATGATTTTCTTAGATAGTGCACTGTCTTTATCATGTGAATGGCTATGGGAACCCCATCACAGCTGTTCCACATGCAATCAGCTAGAGGAGGACTGCAATAGGTGCAGAGGCCATCACATGATCATGTCCATCACATACAATACACATGCTGCTGCTGAGCAGGTGTACACCTCCACATCCACCAGAGAGTGTGTGAGCGGGACAGGCAAAGTACACCAGAGAAGGGCTTGGAGACTAAACCCTAAGCATCATCTGCCACACGCCTAACAGTAGAGGGATCAAACCCCTGACTGACTAGTCATTACTGTTACATGTGCATGAAGTTACTACATGTGCCACAAAGCTGACATGTTGCTGTGCTGTAAGAAAATATATGTGTGTAGGTGAGAGACATGTGCAACAGTGATATAGTAGACATACATTAGGTGTAGCACACATGGCCGTCCATGTGAATGGATGCCATTGTCACCACAACCACACTCTCTAATGGACTCGCATTGACACTCTTTGCCAGGGCCACAAATACACAACCTAACTACTTAGTTTGCCACACTGCAGTAATGCACATAACTACATGCACCACAGAGAATATATGGAGGTTATATGGGCTAGGGTATGTTAAAGTGTTTGACAACTGTTGATATGCCAATGAGGTTTATTCTGGGAGTGGCTGGGGTTGGGAGCATCATAACCCACACGCAGACACAAGGTGTCAGTACTGGCATGCATGTATGCATTGCTTCATGGGTGTGTCGTGGTTGGCTGTGCAAGATGGCTATACAAGGCTGGATGAGGGGTAATCCTTGGCATCACATCACCCGACAATAGTGTGCAGTGCAGTACAGGGGTGTAGTGTCTGCAATATCCCACACAGATGGGTACTGCATGATCTGCCCTGACATCCTGGTTACCAATGTGTATGACCATAGCTTTGCAGTGCATGCCATGTCTGTGTTTGATAGTCCTTCACATGGACATTGCCTGGGATGTGCATGTCCCACAATACTATACAGTGACATGTACAGGTGTACCTGGTTTAGCAGGCACATGTTGTGTACACAGACTGTTATCCCCCAATATGCCAATACTGGCCTGGTGTGACGAAACCTGCTTATAGTGAGCAGGCCGACCCTGCACCTGCATTGATAATATGATACAGGTATTCCCTGGTGTCAGTGGCATTGGTCGATACACGGCACATGTGTACGGCATTGTATGGCCTTTGGGGATCACATTTGATGGCACCACATATGTTGCAGGCATGCAGTGGGGAACATAGTGAAGGCACATTGTCAGCTAATATGTGCCTATTGTACCACTGTACAAGGTGCCATGTCCTCTGCAGCCAACTGCATTCACACCATGCTTACTATATGTCATCAATGTGCATCATACTAGCAACATAGTGGGATATCCTAGGCAAGTGTGTTTGTGTATGGCACATGGGTGCAGGACATATACCGGGTACTAGTAGGGTTGCATACTTTGTTCACCAGGCCTTTTGCCAGATGTAGGGGTATGGCTTGCCAACACAGTCCCATGGCTGTGCTGGCTTGCCAACACAGTCCCATGGCTTGCCAACACAGCCATAAACTGTGTTGGCTTGCCAACACAGTCCCATGGCTGACTGACAGCTGTACTCCTCATGAGGTGGCCAATGTGTCATAAGATGGACACCATATAGGAAAACAACAAAATCCACTCCCCAACATGTCCAGTGGTTAGACACTCACAGCTACCTCTACATAGGCTCTGACAGTCAAACACACACACTTGCCATGTCCTATATTTGAACCCCGACCTACTGTATCACACTGCAGCAATATGCTTTTAGGGCATGCGCTATGGCAAACACTGGGTTACAGCACTCCTACAGGTGTATTCCTAGGTGGGTGACAACAGCAGGATTGACAAAGGTGGTTATGTGATTTGTACAGAGAGTGCATACTCTACAAAGCATTGTACTTGTCTCATGCAGGCAGACACACACACACACACACACACACACACACACACACACACACACACACACACACACACACACAGTTGGCAAGTCTGGGAGTAGAACACCGACCTAACTACTTTATCACACTACAGCATTACACAGTTACAGAACACGCTACTGAGATTACTGGGTCACAGCACTCCCAGAGGTGTATTTCTAGGTGGGTGACATCATCATCTTTGCCAAAGGTGGGTACAGGAATTGTATGGAGTGTGAGCAGTCTAAAAGGATTATTCAGTCCTCAGGCAGACAGAGACAAACACACACACACACACACACACACACACACACACACACACACACACACACACACACACAAACACACACTTGGCAAGTCTGGGCTTAGAACACCGCCCTAACTACTTTAACACACTACAGCATTACACAGTTACAGAATGCTCTACCGAGATTACTGGGTCACAACACTCCCAGAGGTGTATTTCTAGGTGGGTGACATCATCAGCCTTGCCAAAGGTGAGTATAGGAATTGTATGGAGTGTGAGCAGTCTAAAAGCATTATTCAGTCCCCAGACAGATGGAGACAAACACACACACACACTTGGCAAGTCTGGGATTAGAACACCGACCTAACTACCTTATGACACTACAACATTACGCAGTTACAGAATGTGCTACCGAGATTACTAGGTCACAGCACTCCCAGAGGTGTATTTCTAGGTGGGTGACATCATCAGCCTTGCCAAAGGTGGGTATAGGAATTGTATGGAGTGTGAGCAGTCTAAAAGCATTATTCTGTCCTCAGGCAGATGGACACACACACACACACACACACACACACACACACACACACACACACACACACACACACACACACAAGCCAGTGGTGGGAACAGAACACCTGCCTATCTACAGGTCACTATTACAATAGTGCATAGTTATGAGTCGGGCCACAGAGACTACACATTTCAAGGCTGCCATTATGACCTTCTAGGAATGTGGACATCAACAGGGATGCTGGCAGTTAAGATGTATATACCTGTGAAACTGTGTGTTTAAAGTAGGAATCCATCCTGAACTGGAGTATGCCCATCTGTGGAATGGACGACTACTATCACTATACAGGGTTACAATGGCTATGCCCATACACATAGAGGCACATAACTGACACAAGGTGTCACTGGGCATGCTCACATACTTAGTAGCACAGCGCTGTTCAAAATGCACTATGTGTCCATTTACACAAGGTTGTACTGGGCATGCTCATACACTTAGTAGCACAGGGCTGTTTGGGATACACTCTGATTCTAAACACGGAAGGCCACAGTGGCCATGCTATTACAGTTAGATGTAAAGAACACATTGTAATGGACTCCAGTGTTAGTAGTTGTCATTGTTAGCAGGAACACTGCACTACATATATCTGACACCGGTCTTATACACAATGCCTGCTGCTGTCTGTCACCTTAGATGTGCCATTCTATACCAAGCACATTATTACCACTCGCAGTGATGTCTTGCTAGGACTGGCAACTGCTTGACCAACACAATGAGCCAATGTCCTGCTGTAATTACGAGGTTGTCCAGTGTTTGTCATTCTGGGATGACATGACTGAAAGTAGACAGGCCTTTGTCACATATCACATGCATACATGATACCTAGGTCACATTCGCCCATATAGTGCCATTCCAATGCAAATGTCCTAAACACAGGATAACACCCTGACACCTACAGGACAACTGCATTGTATGCCTATGCTAACTAGTGCTAGATGTCTAGCATCCATAATCATAGCTGCTCACTGTAGATCCAACAATGGGGAATCCTGACATCTGTGCAGTGAGGAACACCTGGCTGAAGGCTCTGTAGTGCACAATAGCAATACAACCATGTACCTCAGAACCAGACATCTGGGCCATAACACAGGTATGGACTGCTCCAGGTGGTGGTGTCCCCACATACATAAAGGCCACTCACATGTACTGACCAGTATCCCACAAAAGGCATCACAGATGAGTCAGGTGCAGGACAAAGTGTCAAAAGCTGCATTCTAGGATGTAACCCTCAGACACCGCCATGCCCTCAGACCTCCAACACACATCCGTACATGTGGTAGGACATATAATAGTACACCACCATTTGACCCTTGACCAGTGGACTGTATCAACTGTGCAGAGTACCAATGTACTGACACAGTGTTATGCAATGCAATGATACCACTGTCTGTAACCAGGTCAGCTGTACACATACCAGGGGCAGTCGGTTATTTACAGCATTAACAGATGACTTTTGCTGTACACCAGTAAACACCCTCATGTTTGGATATGACAGACATGTACCTACCCTGGATATGTACATGCCAAACACATACAAAATATATGTAAATAGCATAGCTGTTGTTGTCCTTTGTGCAGACAGGTGGCTATAGCCATTACACACATGCACATGGAATGTAGGTCCATGGCTGCTGAATGCTAACAGTACAAAAGTGTGATATCAGTGTTGACAAAGGTAACATTCCCTCTGTACTGGTCACCCATTACACCTATCATATCATATAACAGTCCATGTGTCATGTAAGTCATTACACATGTCCACCAATTGCAATGTTTACAAACATGCCCAAATGACAGGATTGTAGGACCTACACACATGTACATGTAGTGGTGTGCATTCAGATACCATGCGTGTGCAGTTGCTGATGTATGCAGGTGACGTGTGTCTTAGTACTTCATGCAGTTGCAATGCAGCCTCAACATTGCCAACTGTATATGGTGATATGCTGAAAGTACAGAAAGATGTACCTCAGGTATGGACAGATATGTGGACATAACTAAGTGGTGGGGCATCTTTGCAGATGGATGTTTGCTGAGGACAGCTCACATGTGTGTCACAAGCGGTCCTGCTATAACCTTTGTAACTGCTAAGCTATGGTTTTGTTAATTGAAGGGGAGCACACATAGCATAGACAGTGGTCAGGGTGACACCAAAGGTAAATCACTTGACACCTGTAACAGTTAAGACCTCCCGTGTGCATATATTAGCACAGTTGTCAAAGGAAGCATCAGTACACTTTGTAATGCATTCAATACTGCTGTAAGTCTGTCATACATATCATGAGATAGGCAGGTGTTTGATTCACAGTACTGGCATGTGTGGTTGCATGTGTGTCTATATATGTCACTTATGGTGGGGAATACATCTGAATTGTTACTCACTCTCCTGTACACTGGTGTAGACATTTGTACAGACTGCAATGTAGAAAGCAGGGCATAGGCAGGGGTGTGTATCTCACACATGCGAGGTATCTGTATGTGCATGACATAGGTGTATTCAATAGTGAATGCCACAGTGTGTGTGTGTGTGTGTGTGTGTGTGTGTGTGTGTGTGTGTGTGTGTGTGTGTGTGTGTGTGTGTGTATGTATGGCTGTCTGGTCCCTGGAGTGAGGATGTATGTTACCATAGTGAACTGATAAGACCCCTCCCCCATCCAGGTGATGCAATCTACTATCCGTGTTGATGTCCCCGATCTTAGGCCATACTGACAACCTGTACATGTGTAATCTCTGTGGCACGTCATGTAGGTGCACAGTTCTGTAATGATTATTTGCACATAGGCAGGGGTCCTCACCTCAACACTAGCAACTGTGTGTGTGAGTGTGTGTTACTGTGTCGGTGAATCCATGAGTGTGTGGGTGTGTTAATGTGTCTCTGAATACATGTGTGTGAATACCTGAGTGTGTGGGTGCAGTTGTGTATTCACATCCTGTCATGGGAACATGTAGTACTGCTTCCCAAATGAGTCATCACACTCCCCACTTGCCTCTACTCTTGTCATCAGCTAGACCACTCTCTGACCTCCACACTCCATGTAACTGTACCTGTGATGTCACCCAGTATGGATGTCACGTCTGTAGCCACAGTAGCTTAATGCACAGCTATCATGCTGTTGGATCAGTAGACGTGTTTGGAACATGGGACTTTCTAACTGTGATGTAGAAGTTACAGGGTGCATGCTGGTATTTTCATACATACCTTTGAGTAGTCCACATTTACATATGGGACACTAACTGCAAACATTGACATCCACCGGCACATGCAATTAGACTTAAAAGAGGAAGGCAGAACATAATGACCAACATGCAGTTACTGTTGTTACACAAGACACATACTGTTAACAGTACAAAATGCATTGTAAACCAGCACTACATGGTATGTCTGCTGCCTGTCAACAGTACACAATAATTGTAATCTACACTTATCTTCCTAGTCTGTTCACCCTGTGCATCAGACCATATGAGCATGTACCTGCACCAATGGTGTGGATGACAGGGATGTGGCACAGGCATCATCATATGCACAGGTTGATAATGTTTGCCAGAGGCCTCGGCTGCACCATTGGATGACATCATGTGTGTGGGTTAGGGCCTTTGATCTAATTGGGCATGTGTGGATGTTATGCATGTGTGTGTTGCGGTGCCCTACATATGTTTCCAGTGTGTGCGTGTATGTATGCACACAGTTCTTGCATGTGTCTGGCCTACACAGAGGTATTATTGACAGCTGTAGACTGTACAGGCCAGGTTTTACAGTTCACGGTGTCTGGCCACGGCCACGTGACCTGTGCCTGCCAGGGGTTGCATGGGCACTACCAGGCAGAGGTGCAGATTGGGTACTGTTTGATGGCACATGTTCACTGGAACTGTGTCCCTGTTGGGACCATCCAGGGCCATGTGCACGTGGCCTGCTGTGTCGTGTTGTGGACAGCACAGCCCCAGCTGCACTGCTGCTGCTACTGCCACTATGGGAACGGGCATGTGAGGTAGCTTGTTCACGTACCTCTGATACAGGTGATGTAGCAGGCCTACGTCTACATGCCCGATGCCTCACTCCTACCAGATGTTCCAACACTGACAGCTCATGCTCACGGATTGTCATGCCACGGTCAACGACTCCAACCATGTCACCTATCCAAAGCTTCATCTATCTGCTGTTGAGCATTTAACATTGCCTGGATGTTGTTGTTTAAAGAATGGACAGCAGCCCTCTGAAGCCTCTGATCTTCTCTGTTGTGCCAATCAGCACATGCCTGTGCCTCCATTACAGCCTGAAACATGCATCTGGTGACACCAGCTGCTGCATTCTGTCTTGCAGGAGCATGTTGGCCAGAGGTCCTCCTATAAGAAGCATTGGCCGCATGCCTGTGTGGGGCATCACCAGTCAGTTGGCTGACACCATGGTGTGCAGGCACACCTTCCATAGCCTCCACACTTTCCTGTTCCAAGCTAAATTGTCCTTCCTCTATGGCCACTGGTGATGGGGTATGTGTAGGCATGAAAACTGTGTGTGGGGATGAGGAGGGATATAGGTGGAATGGCAGCCAATGGCACAGATTCAGCCCCTGACAACCCTGCCTGTGCCTCGATCATACGTTCATCATCACAGCTAGAGTCTGTGGGGACACTATCATCAGATGGACTGCAGGAGGGGAATGCACCTACATCACCTGATAGGGGGCAGAAAAGAACTGTACATGACAATCTATACAATAGACACACACACACAGACACACGCTATGGCACCAAACATATATGTGATATGACAGAAGGCATGCAACATGCATGTGATACGGCAGACGGCATGCAGCTCAGACAATAATAGTGGTAGTTATCATACATCCCTGGTTTGCACACAACAGCATGCATGTGTCATAGCAGAAGGCATGCAAATTACACAATCATAGTAGTGCTTAGCATACATCTCTGTGTTACACCATGTAGACAAGCACAGGTTAACAGTACACCTGCCTGATGTGTGGCATATGACCTTGACAATCACATGTAGTATGACATGTGATCTGCTGACATGTGCAATGACATGCATACATGTTTAACACAATGGTGTCTTGTCAAATATACAGTAGGGTAATGGTGTCCCAATGCAGTGTTGTCTGTCCACCCTACAGATATACTGCACATTTAGCTGATGTGCATGGCCATTGCAGGGAATCATGAGGCATCTCTATTGCTATACAGTGTGAGTTACAGACACAGTTCATAGCCATTACTGTGTTCAGATACAATACATATCTACTGTGGAATGTGACCCACGTCACTGAGGTGTATACACACTAAACCATGATGTGGAATGTGTGACACAGGTCACTGAAGGGTATACGGATGACATCCCTGCACATGTGCAACCATATTGCTGCTGCCTGGCAACTATGGCCAGACATGGCAGACCCGTCTGTACACCATGTCTCACATGACATCTGTGTACCACACACACACACACACACACACACACACACACACACACACACACACACACACACACACACACACACGAAGAGCAAGGATGACATTGATGTCTGACACCAGCAAGGGGAATGCACTGTATCTGTGGGCTGATGTGGTTGTCTGTGTATGTATGTGGATACTGTACACGTGACTGTTGTCATGTCATGACACACTCAAGATGTTCAACACATCTTATGTGGTGGATTGATGTCACGCCTACACAAGATGTGCACAGGCCTGTAGGATGTCTAGTGCTCCACATCTGCAATATAACCATTACACACAGGCCATAGTTGGAACATGTGGAGCCAATGTATGACATGGTGTACACACAAGCACATCATGTCTACTGTGTGTGTTGCTTCATATCTCTGGCCATCCTCCATGGCCATGTGTGTACATGTATTGGCCAAATGGTTGTGACGGGCATCTATTTCACATATCTGTGTTGTCCCATATGACATACACCCATAGATGTCATATGCTCCACTGACGACAGGGTTATGCAGACAAAGGGTGATATGTCTGGTATGTGGGATATTTTTTTTTGGCTAGATAGGCAGTGTTGCAGCCAGCCCACTAGATGCCATGGACATATCAGATAGCACATCACATTGTATGACATTCATAGCAATGGTATGATCCACACCGGTGAATCTTGTGGGCTGGCCATACTCCAGCTCACTGTGTAGTACTGTTTGTATTCCCCATATGTGTAGTTCTGATCTGTAGTACATGTCCCTACAGTGAACAGCACCTCCACCATTGTATGCACAGCTGTCCATACATCTGGCAATGACAGTTTGTGAGGTTTCATGTTGGTGTTTCATATAGTTTGCAAGTATTGCACATGGGTATCCATTGTGATGCATTGCAGGTCTGACCTGTATATTGTGACAAGACCATACATTATATGTACATGTGGTAAATGGCCACATGGCAGATAGATTTGTGCATTAACATGCCTGATAAATATTAACAGTCTCACCTGCAATGGGCTGCTGTCACAGCGGAATGCCAGAGGTACTTAAATAGGAGTAACACACCAGTATGATCATTATCCATGCCTGTATGATAGCTACAGGGTGTAATGTGCATGTTAACACATACACCAGTACAATAGACTATACTATGGAGTATGCACATGTGTGCATACACAGAGTAGAATACTATAGTATGCAGCATGCGTGTATACATACCTTGCATATGATGTTACATTACATATTATAGAGTGACACATGTAACTATATGGAATATAGTTGTCATAGGTGCAGTAGTGACTTACCAGGCAACTCCAGGCTCGGTGGTTGAAAGACACTCACCTCCATGATATCAGCTGAGGATTGTGGATGTTGTTCTGCAGGTGTCTCCAGGTTGGCCAGTAGCTCCTCGGTATGTGTGAGTGGGGGCTGGGATGGTGGCCCACTACCTGTTGCACCTTGTTCCCTGGTGATTGCATTTGCATGCTGTTTTGCCCATCGAATGAGGTCTGTACAGTGTCTGCGCACCTGCTGGTATGTGCGGTCGTGGCAACCCACATCATTAACCCTCCTGCAAAGTTCCTGCCACAGGGAATCCTGCTCCTGTGCATCCTGTGGCACATGGCTGAACAGGACATGATGATTTTTAGGTAGGTATGGGATGCGGGCCTCATTCTCCAAGTGGGTATAAGGTGGTAGCCTTGCACTGCACATGGCATACCTGGAAGACAATGATGGAGACAGGTCACAGTAACTCACAGAGATGTACAGAGTTACAGCTGAACATATATATGTATCACATTTATTACAATTAAATAGTTGTCTTTGCAAATCTACATGACACTGACACCACTGACATGTTTGTGTCACACACATTTGACACTCAATGGTGATTGGATATTGTTACCATATATGTGTGTGTGTGTCACCTGATTACATTGCTCATAGTCCATGTGGATGCTGTCTTCATGTGGGTATGTCTGTTTGCCTGTACTGGTGTTCTTGCCTATCAGCACATGCCTGGATGTATCCACATTAATGCAGTCAACCTTTATGCTGTGTATATGTCACATATAAAGACTTACACTGCCTTAATGGACATGACCTGTGACCCTGCATACTTGCTCACGGAAGGTTTTACATGTATGTGTTTTGCCATATACATCTACACAGCACTGTACAGCAGTTGAACATCCTGCCATGTATCACCTGTGATGCACATGTGATACACATGGGACACTGGCTAGCCAGATGGTATTTGCAGGGATAGATATCAACTATAGCATGTACGGTCAAAGTCAACTAGTAGGCTATATGCCCTGGGCCATGTATGAATCTAGGATGAAAGGTTACCTAGCTGTAGCTGACAGGCGGGTTTCTGGGGCCAGGTGAAGCAGTGCCACATAACTGATCCACAGTGTTAATGATACATTTACCATGCCGTCATCACGCCATGTCTGAGAGGGGGGCAATGTGCAGCTTTGCTGGACAGGGATGCATAGTATGGCAGGAGTATGTAAAGTGTATGGGACAAGGATCTGTCCAGCATGTGATGATCCTTGTACTAAGAAGGTGGATGTCCATGAAGTATGTGTATGAGATCAGGATGTGTACGTGTAGCATGTCCAACATCACTGGGTTGGACATGGCTTTATTCAGGGTAGGCATCATGCTACATAGTGGAGATGGGGATTGGAAAGGCTGGTGCAGGCCATCTAAACATGGTCAATACCCCTTAAAGGAAATATGTGATCTGATATGGGTCACTTGAGTGTTGAGTATGGCTGGACAATAATCTCTATATTCATGAATGGCTCACTGTCATGATTAGGGTTGCCACATATGAATACCTGACAGATGTGGGGATGTAACTATCACAGGAAAGACAACTGCCTAGCTGCATCCCTTACACACAGAGTCCATTATGTTGACTGCTGCCTAGGTGGTAGTTCATGGGTACAGGGTTATTAACATAGGGGTGACAATGCAATATGTAGCTGTCAGATTGTAGCCATATGTCACACACCTCACCCACAAAGCTCCTTCTGTATGTTGTCTACAACACTCTGAGTCAGCTATTGCTCCTAGGTCATAGCCATTCACATACTTCAATAGGTAGATGCCTTCTGTTAGTTTGTGTGGTATAGACTACAATGAGGGGGAGTACAATGAATTAACCCTGTCTTACTGTTTCTGGCACTGGTGTGATGTGCATGTATTACTCAGACACCTTCTGCAGTGTTGGTTCTGCCAGCAGTCCCGTTGCAAAACATTCCTGTGTCATAGGAATGTACATCTAGTATACTGAGTATAGGTGGAACACAGTATGGGTGATCATGTCCTATGACCTGGCAAGGTTATGATATGCAGCGTGAAATCGACCTTACTATCATCTACATCTGTAATGCTGACATCATATAAGTTGATCAAGGTTTATGGCCTTTCAGACCAGACTCAGCAGGGTAATAGTGCAGTACTTCCCATTATCAGTGGTGTCTCCCCCTTTGTGGGTTGTGATACCTGTTGGTGTGCACCATTCAGTGTGTACACAGCCTGACATGAAGCTATGTTTTACATGATGTGTATGCGGAGAGAAACTTGTTTTGCCATATGTGTATGATACAACCTGGGATGTGGACAGGTCCCATGCAGCCTGAGTGCAGCTTGTACCTGCATAGTTGTGGTTACAGGGGCTCTGTAGTGTACATGGATATATGATTGTGTACCTGTTGGGGGGGGGACAGTGTGTTTATGTTATCCAAGACTCTATCTGGATTGCTTATTCATGTTCAGCACTTGTAAGCACTACGTAAACTACTAATTACTATAGCACTCAATCTTCCTCATTACATAGAGGTAAACAGTACTTTTCTCACTTGCTTAGAGTAAAACAGCTCTTGTACTCACTTTCCTCAGTTATCTAGGAGAAAATAGTTTTATATTCAGGCATGCCCAAGGGTCAGCCCGCAGTGTTCTCTCCTGTCTATCTGATGAATCTGAGCATCTTGAGGCAATGCAGAAATTGCCTCATGTACACAGACAACCCTCTCCACCTAACACCCAACACTACAACCTGTGAGATATGCACTTATCTAGCCAAACCTGAAGTAAAGCTCTCTCCAACTAAGACTGAACTTGACAGTCATGTGGAGAAGGTAAACATTTGCACCACACCACACTCATCACAGTCTCACTAAATCTGCACCACCATAATCCACACATAGTAACACAAAAACATTCACAGAGGCTCTTAATAATAATCTGTCTAAGCAACAGAGACCTCCAAAGCAGAAACACAAGCAGCCTCCATCCCTCAACACAACCCCCATGGCACATAGCCCACAGACTCAGTGTGCCACTGAACCACAGCCAATAAGGCAAAGCAACGTACCCAACACACTAGTCATAGCTGACTCTATAGTCAGGCACACTGATGTCCCACTCACCAGGCTAAACAAGGAGAAGGTTACTGTCAGCTGCCTGTCGGGTAACAGGATCCGCCACATAACCTATGCACTCAGATCACTCCACAACAAGTGCAAATATGACTCTGTCATTGTCCATGTTGGTGTGAATGACCTGAGACGTACCTCTCTGGACTACATGAAAAGAGACATGGAAGAGCTCTTTCATCTTGTAGCCCAGGCAGGTATAACCCTAGCCCTGAGTAGCATTCTGCCATTGCCCAGAATGATGCTGCAGTATGAGGACAAAATGATTGACTTTACCAATTGGCTAAGCTTCTGGTGTCATTCTAAGGGGATCCTGTATCTGTCTGCTTGGGATGACATGGTCAACAGACCATGATGCTTTGCCACAGATGGCCTGCACCTGGTGCCCCTGGGATTCTGGATACTGGCTAAGGCTCTTGCTGCTCCTATAGTGCCTTCTTTAGGCAAGGTTCAAATAACATATTCACCACCATAACAAGAACAGGCAAGCACAAATTGAGGGTAATGCTACTTAATGCTGGAAGTCTAAATCTCAAAATGCACTCACTCAAGGCACTCCTTGTAATGGAGAATATCGATATCTGTGCAATGACTGAGACCTGGTTCAAGGCTCCAGAGAGCACCCCTGCACTACCAGGTGATAGCTCATACCACACTTTTCAGCCATGTAACCTGGACCGAAACACCCAAGGCGGAGGTGTGTCCATATTCATTAAGGATATCCACCCCTCCAGGCTAGTTGCTTAGCGCAATTCTTCTGAGGTTATCCAAGTGCAACTACCTCTGGGCTAAACTGCAATCCAAATTGTAGCTTGCTACAGATCCCCCACCATGCCCCAAGATTCCCACTCCTCTTTTCTTTATGTACTGGAAATTATTAGGGTTCAACCAAACACCCTAATAATGGGCGACTTCAACTACCCCACCATTAACTGGGAAAACTATTTGTGTACCACCTCATTAGCTTAACGCTTTCTGGAATTCATAAACTCCAATGCCCTGGATCATCTTATCCACCCCCACCATGGGCAACAATATCCTAGACCTAGGCATTACCATCATGAGTGACTGGTGTTCCACACCTTAAGTCAACTCCTCGTTGGTCCGATCTGACCATAAGCTAAACACCCTTGATATCCACATCCTGCCTCCACCCCCATTAAGGAAACCACAGTATAATATTTCTACAAAGTCAAATTCATGCTTCTTAAGACAGAAATGGTGAACTTCATGAAACCCATGCAGATGGAAAATACAGTTACAACTGCTGAATCCTACACAAATGCATTATATAAGCACTTACACAAGTGCATGGATCGTGCTATCCCAAACAGAACCAAGATGCTATCCTACAAAATAAGGAAGCCAATCTGGTGGTCCCCTGCCATAAACAAACTGTACAACAGAAGGACGAAACTGTTGTAACAGAGAGTACAATCCCATGAGTGGAGGAGCTCCTTGGTCAGCCTCAGTAAGAAGCTGAGATCCCTTATAAGATCCTCCAAAGCTAGCTACGACAACAAAACCACCATTAATTCCAAGGACAACCACAAAGCATTCTATAGCTATGTCAAATATCTCGATGTCAACACCCAAATCTGCTCTGAGTTACAGCACAAAGGCACGAACATTACAGAACCAACTGATATTGCCAACATCCTGGCAGATAGGTTCAGTGCTACCTTTCCCCCCTCACCCCCTAAAGGGCCCATATCTATACAGGAAGAATGCAGAGTCCCTGTAATCACAACTATGCAGGTAAAAGCTGCACTCTAAAGCCAATATCACAGCATCTATGGGACTGGACAACATCCCAGGCTGCATTTTACACAAAATTCAGAATGAACTGGCTCCCCACTTATGCACCATGTTCAATAATAGCATCGCATCAGGCTTTGTGCCCCCCGAATGGCACACAGCAACAGTTATCCCACTCCACAAAGGTGGCACCACAACGGACCATGGGACCTATTGCCCTATAAGCCTGACTAGCCTGGTCTGCAAGGCAATGGAGCACACCATCATGGATCTCATTTACAGAGACATTGGGTACCCCCAAACCTTTGACCCCACCCATTTTGGCTTTATTAAGGGAAGACCATGTCTCCTAAACCTGGTGGACTTCTTTGAGACAGTTAGCAAGGCATTAGATGAGGGTAAGGAGGTCCACACAGCCTACCTTGATCTCTCAAAGGCTTTCAACACCATTTCCCATTCTGGTATTATCGACATACCCATCCACGTGAACATTAACCCCTACATCACGGGATGGTTTGCAAAGTGGCTCACGGACAGAACCCACACAGTGGGAGTTGCATACCCTAGGTCCAACTGTAAACCAGTTACAAGTGGCATTCCCCAGGGCTCAGTCCTAGGAGCCCTCATGTTTGGTATATACTTCTCTGAGGTACAGGCAAGCACAGGAGGACTTTGGCTGTAAAGGTTTGCAGACAACTGCAAACTAGGGGCTATAATTGGTTCTTTAGCTGATACAGACACCCTCCAGAAGGGTTGCATTGAGATGGATACCTGGTGTCAATATCATGGTCTCAAGCTGAATGCCAAAAAGTGCATAGTCATCCCCATTAGATAAAACTAATTACCCACAGACTACCACATAGGTGCTAGTCCCCTACATACAGAAAAGGTGATAAGGGATCTGGGAACCCAAGTAAATAGCAATCTCTCTTTGGATAACCATAATGCCAAGGTGGTTAGAATATCCTTCTACATGGCCCCCCTAATCTCAAATGGGTTCGCATCCAGAACAAAGGAGGTCATTGTGCCTCTCTACTCATGACTTATTAGACCCATTAAAGGATACAACACCCCATTTGGGATGTACCTTACAAGACAACTGCAACAGCTTGAAAGACCACAAAAGTACCACACCAAGAGGATTACTGACCTCAAACAGATGACCTATGCAGCTCAACTAAAGAAACTCCAGCTGTACTCGGTTGCATACCGCATACTCAGAGGTGATCTCTGCTTGACATACAAGGCCCATGTCCAACCCAGTATTGATGGATATGCTCCACCTAAACAAAAGCCCCTGAGAGCCACATGCTCTAGGGATATACACCTAACCACAATGATAAATAGGACATGCTGGAGGGATAGATTCCTGACCCAGAGACTCCCCATGCTTTGGGACATGATTCCAATGTACATCTGGCAGGGCCCCTCACTAGCACTCTTCAAGAGAAACCTTGACAGGTGGATGGGAGACAGACATGTACCCCGGGATCACTGCAGTGGCTCTGCTGGACAGAGGCACAGGGAACTAATGGCTCTGCTGTTCAGAGGCAAGGGGAACTAACCCAAGGGGGTGGCAGAAGCCAACAAACTCTAGCTAGGCTTATAAATACCCCTGGGCAGAAAGCCTAGTACCTACCTTTGAAACTGTCTTATGTGCATGGATAGTTGACTAGCTCTTCCATTTTACTTTGCTATCATGCTGATAAACTGTCGGGTGACTACAAGTCATATGTATCCTGTTAGTGTGTATTGTAAATGCCAATAGACATAACTAATGTTTGCCTAACATAACAGTAATGCTATGTAAAATGTAATACATATCTGCCTACAATACTATACATTACACAGTTATTGGCACAATATCCCACAATGCAAATCATAATTGCACAGTAGGCCCACCTTCAACATGTTATTCTCAGTAATACACCCATACATATGCCTACTGTTACAATATATCAACATATATTATCCTCTGTTATAGCACGTACTTGTTGGACCAACCCTGCCACTGACAGCGGCTGGAGAGGAATTGTTGGGTTCAAAGCCCTTATATAGCATCCCTTGTGGTGTATGCGGTGTTTGCCTTGTGACCTACAGTAGGACACACATAAATACTACAAGCATTACTATGCTCAACAATACATCACTGCAAGATAACTGTTTCCACTATATGCATTGCGTACACTTTAATTATTACAGAACAGGAACTACATACACAGACATACTGAGTGTTCTACATACCTTATTAGTAACCCGAGGTGTCGTTGACTGTTATTTCAATCTTTTTCAGTTTGTGTTTCTATCTTCTTTGTAATGTTCTGCTGGTATATATAGATGGTTTGAAAGTGTGACAAGCCATCCTTTTATAGTTAAATATCAGTAACATGTACTATCCTGACCACCAACTGGTGTTCCAAAGTAGTTAATTACATGCACATCAGCTGTGCAGCTACTCCATTAGCCAATACCATGGCAACAGTGGTGTATAATTGAGTACTCCACTTGGGCATTGTCCCTTTGCCTTACTTTTGAGGAAGACAGCCTGGATGTATTGTTTGTGATGTATTGCAACAGCTATATGGAGACAGACAGAGACATATTAGCTTCATGACTCCCGTGGATTGTCTGTAATGGCTAGAAGATGTTCTACATGTGAGTACAGCTATATTTCAGAACATTGCTACTTATGTAGGGTTTGTTTGTACCTGATACTTCTGCAGATGTTTCAGTCTGGCAAGGATGTTTGGGCAGCTCAAGGCTGTATGGCTATGCATGAAATGTTAGGTGGTTTACAGTGTGCTCACCAGGCAACTTTGGTTTGATGTACATTTGTATCATGCTGTGCTGTTAATCAGTAATTGGTAACACTTCCTGGTGTACGCACAACCCTCTGAAACAGGATTAGTGCAAACAAACCCTGTTACATCAGCAGCTATTCCATTGTATAACAGCAGCAACTATTTCACATAGGGCCATGTTAGTGTGTCTCTGACAAGGTATGCTAAGGCTTCTGCAGATGTCGTACAGTGAGTGAATGATTTGTGATGTTATTACTGTTTGTATTGTAATTGGTTTGGGTGTGGGGGAGATGTTGGTGGGTGTACATAGCAGATGCAGGTGTATAGGAACTGCTTTTATACATAATCGATATGTGTGTGAGGGTTCCTTCCCTATATTAACACCTATCCTTTAGTGGACTATTACTATGGAAATTGCAGGCTGATTCATTAAGGCACTGTTAATTGGTTCCTGTATAGCATGCAGGTGATGTTAGTCCTTGAATCCTTTCAGCAATACATCGGAATGTAATAAAGTGTTGCTACATGAAAGCTGTCCATGTATTTCTGTTGTAGGTATTTGCAGTCATTGGAGTTGTGTTGGTGACTGACCCTCTTTGGCTAGGGTTGCCACCTTTTCAAATGGCCATAGTGGGACATTTTCGGGACACACATCAGATTTTACAGGCCAATACAAACCCAGGGTCAGTAAAAAGGATAGAACTTTCCTTTTTTGTCTAAATATAAGCTTATTCTTGCAGCAGTTTAGTTGCTTATCCTTTTTCTTGTAACATGTAGGTATTTTAGATACAGAAATAACTATTTTATGCAACTATTACCTTACATATGGGACATAATTATGTCCTACAATCTCAGACCATTTGCCATTTTTAATATTTTTGGTCAGGACACAACTGCCCAAAAAGGGACTGTCCCTCGCTAAGTGGGACAGGTGGCAACCCTATCTTTGGCTCATGTCCATAGTACATATTTGTAATAGTGTATAGGCATATACTCTCCATATCCTTTGTTCATAAAGTTTGGTCGTGGTGGAATGTGTGATTGCTATTGTCCATGTTATACTCATATATGAACACTTCAGCCGCTGTATACAGGATATCTACAGAATCCCGAACACACACAATTCCGACCCCCACAGTACCGGGCCCAGACTCCCATACCCCACATTACCGAACACTCAAACTCGTGACAGTCAAACTCACGAAAGTAACACAAACACGGAACACACACATGCACACACAGACAAACTGCTACCCACCACATCCAAACAAACCATCCTACACTACGTATGAGCAGGTGGGCAAGCCCCCCTACACCCCCCATGTGGGCGGCTGCACCTCCTACACTCCCCCTACTTCAATATTCTACCTCCGAGATCGCACAAACAGACGCACAAAGCAAACCCACACCCACACATTTCAGTTCCCCAAGAACACACACCACACTCAGAACACACACTTACACACTACAGCCCTCAGAAACACACACAAAGTAACCTACCTGAACCACAACACCAGACACACTAACTAAATGTTCCTTAACATCGAGATTTTAAAACTCTCGCTTCTGGTGTTTCGGTACTGTGGTCTTTCGGTCTTTAAGCCTTGTGATTATGCGCGTCAGTATGTCAAGCATTCGGTATTTGGTAGGTATCCCATTTATATGTACCTCCATGGGTGTGTAGATGTTGTTAACCTATCTATATATCTACATATATATGTATATCCCTATATATCAACATATAACACTCTCTCTCCCTCTCTCTCTCTATATATATATGTTGATATATATATATATATATATATATATATATATATATATATATATATATATATATATATATATATATATATATATATATATATATAGCATACACCTTTCATTGGGTACATGGTGGTTTGTCCTATTTCCACACATTCCTCCCTTTTGTGTTTTAACCTGTCAGAATACACAACTGCTGTTGGTACATCACAGGTAGCTTATTGGTAGGTTATTGTGAAGATTGAGTACATGGTTGCATGTTCTAATCCTGGCAGTGGTCATTTTACCTCTCAGAGCAGGCACTGGTAGTGCAAGGGTGATTAACGCACATTTGAGCGGCTGTGTGTTCCAAATGTTTATTATTCTGTGGAATACTACCTATATATGCAAGCTGTGGTTAAGGTATACTATGTAACATGTAAATCATCTCTGACTTTATTGGGATTTGAACCAGGACTGCACAGATATTATGCAAATGCTGTAGCCATTACACTATTGAAATTAACGTTCCTTCTGCCTATTTCCTATTTCCATGAATCCTATGTGTAAGCTTGGCTACACAATAGGCAGACTCACCCACACCCAATGAGTTTCTCGAAATACCAACATAACACATGAATTGAGAGACTATACATTAACATCCTAACTACATTTATAGTTTCATAGTTTCATAGTTTAGTACTAGGCTATCTGCCATGGGGCATTTGCAAGCCTAGCCCTAGAGATGTGGCTTTCACCCCCCATGTAGTGGTACTAAGGTGTATAGAATAAATTTAGAATACTGTGACTTTGTCTAGTAGTGACACATTGAAGACCCCCCTTACTTATTAAAATTAGTTTACTGTGCCTCTGTCAAGTAGCGACACAGGGGTGACCCCCGGGGTAAACCTACGATCTCCCATCCAATCGTCAAGATTTTTCTTGAAGAGAGTCAGTGAGGGGCTCTGCCTAACATGGACTGGGATTTTGTTCCAGAGTATGGGAAGCCTCTGAGTTATGGATCTGTCCCTCCAGCATGTTCTATTCATGTTTGTACTGAGGTTTAAATCTTTGGCTCTCGTGGTTCTTATGGATTTGGATTTTTTGAGGTGGAGCATGTCCATCAATTCCTGGTTGGACATGGCCTTGTACGTCAGGCACAGATCACCTCTGAGCAGGCGGTATGCTACTGAATAGAGCTGGAGTTTCGTTAGCCTGGCAGCATATGACATATGTTGGAGACCCTTGATGAGATACTTCTGGGGTCTCTCCAGCTGTTGTAAGTGCCGGGTGAGGTACATACCAAATGGGGCATTGTACTCAACCATGGGCCTGATAAGGGAGGAGTACAGGGGCACGATGACCTCCTTTGATCTGGATGTGAACCCCTTCATGATAAGGTGGGCAAGGTAGAAAGTCTTTCTAACTACTTTGGCAATGTGGGTGTCAAATGAGAGGTCACTATCAATTTGGGTACCCAGGTCTCTGATTACTTTTTCGGTACTCAGTGGGTTACTGTCTATGTGATAATTTGTGGGTACTTTGTTTTTCCCAAAGGGGATGACTATACATTTCTTGGCATTCCGTTTAAGGCCATGATTCCGGCACCAGTTGTCCGTTTCGGTGAGGCCTTTCTGTAGGATGTATGTGTCAGCTGGTGTATCGACTATGGCGCCTAGTTTGCAGTCATCTGCGAACTTTGTCAGCCACAACCCTCCCATGTTTGCTTTCACATCTGAGAAGTAAATGCCGAACAAGAGGGGTCCCAGGACAGAGCCTTGTGGGACACCACTTGTGACTGGCTTTGAGTCTGACATGGCTCCCGCAATTTTGACTTTATGGGTTCTGTTCTTTAGCCAGTTTGCAACCCATCTTGTGACATATGGATTTACATTTAAGCTGTTTAGCTTATCTATGATCCCCGAGTGGATTATTGTGTCGAAGGCTTTAGCCAAGTCCAGGTAGGCTGTATGGACTGCCTTGCCCTCATCAATGGCTCTAGTGACTGTTTTGAAAAAGCCAACCAGGTTCAAAAGGCAGGATATGCCCTTGACAAAGCCGAACTGGGTGGGATCAAGTGTTTGTAGGTCCCCAGTGTTGTTGTTTATGAGTTCAATAATAATTCTTTCCATAGCTTTGCAAACCAGGCTGGTCAAGCTTATGGGACGGTAGTTTCCAGGGTCTGTAGTGGAGCCTACCTTGTGGAGTGGGACCACTGTTGCTGTACTCCAGTGTTCAGGTACATATCCTGTAGTAAGGCTAAGGTTAAATAACATTTTTATATGCGGGTTTAGCTCCTCTTGGAGTTCACGTATCACGCAGCCGGGGATACCATCGGGTCCCATAGACGCTGTGTTTTTTGCTTTGCTGAGGGCGGTTCTCACCTGGACATCAGAGATGACAGGGAGGTTACATTCAGCTGGGATGAGTATTTCTTCTTTTGGAGGTGAGGGAGGGGAGAAATTTGCACTGAACCTGTCTGCAGAATGTTAGCAATATCTGTGGGTTCGGTAAATTTTTTGTCATAGTGTACTAACTCTGAGCATATCTGAGGGTTTCCGCCCAGGTTTCTAACATAACTGAAGAATGCCTTGTGGTTATCTTTAGTGTCCTTGGCGATTTTTCTCTCAAAGTTGGCCTTGGATGTTTTTATGAGAGAACGTAGATTTCTACTAGTGCTGATCAGAGATGCCTTCCCTTTATGGGATTTTGCTCTGTCTTGCAGTAGCTTCCTTCTTTTGTTATACAATTTGTTTATGGCTGGGGTCCACCAGACAGGATGCTTTCCTTTGGTGGAGAGGGTCTTGGTTTTATTTGGGATTGCATGATCCATGCATTCTTGGAGATGTCCGTAGAAAGCATTTGTGTAGGATTCAGCATTGTGGGATGTGGTTTCCATTGGCCCTGTGGGCTTAAATGATACCATCTCAGTCTTGAGAAGTGTTAAGTCGGCTTTTGAGAAGTTTCTCACTGTAGTCTTTTGTGTTGGGGGTGGAGGTGGTAAATGTATATCCAGGGTGATTAGTTTGTGGTCAGATCTCACCAGTGAGGGGAATACTTCCGGTGTGGAGCATTTTGTCCCCATGTTTGTGATGATCAGGTCTAGTATATTATCCCCCCTTGTGGGAGAGGTGACTAGCTGTTCCATTGCATTTGAGTTTATGAATTCCAGGAACCTTTGTGCTAAGGTGTTAGGGCTAGACTAGTGCACCCAGTCTATGTTAGGGTAGTTGAAGTCTCCCAATATGATGGTATTTGGTGAGACATTCATATCTTCCAATGTCTGCAGGAAGTCTGTGTGGGGTTCTTGAGGTTGGGAGGGTGGTCTGTAACATGCAACCAGTTATACAGCAGTTTTGCCTATGGTTAGCTGCACCTGGATGGTCTCTGATGCTTCATGAGTTGCCACTAACCTAGAGGTGTGGGTATCCTTGATGAATATGGACACTCCCCCTCCCTTTGTGGTTCGGCCTGGGTTTTGGGGCCGAAAAACATGATATGAGGTAAAGCCTGGTAGCGCTGGGGTGCTCTCAGGAGCCTTGAACCAGGTCTTGGTTACAGCGCAGACATCGATGTTCTCCATACCGAGGAGTGCTTCGAGAGCCTGCATCTTGAGATTTAGACTTCTGGCATGGAGCAGCATTACCCTTAATTTTTTTCCATTTTTGTTTTCTAAGGAGGTGGGTTCATCTTTTGAGCCTTGCCTAAAAAAGGCACTATGGGGGTGGCAAGAGCCTTAGCCACAACTAGTGTCCCACAGGACTCAGTCCTGGGACCCCTACTGTTTGCCTTATACTTCTCAGAGGTACTGGCTAACACAGGTGGACTACAGCAGGCCATGTTTGTCGATTACTGCAGACTGGGAGCCATAACTGACAGTCCAGCTATCATAGACGTCCTTCAAGGGGCCTCACATAGACCAACACAGGGTGTCAGAGTCATGGCCTCCAGCTAAAAGCCACATACTGCATGGTCATTCCATTTTGGGAAACTACACACACACATATTAAAACATGAGTGGCAGACACTATAATTCAGACGACGTAATGGGTATGTGGGGACTAAATTACATAGTGATCTCTCCTTTGACAGTCATATCTGCGAAGTAGTTAGGACATCCGTCTATGTAGGCCATCTGATTACTTAAGGGTTCGCATCTAAACAGACTTAGGTTATTGTGCCCCTTTACTCATCGCTGATTAATCCCATCATTGAGTATGATAACCCATTTTGGATGTACCTCAGAAGACACATCCGACGGCTGGAAGGGCCACAAACGTACCTCGCAAAGAAGGATAATGCCCTCAGACATGTGTCCCATGCTGCCAGGCTGCATAAACTCTTGTATTACTGAGTGGCATCTCGTTTACTCAGAGATGATATTTTCTGGCCAACAAAGCCATGTCCAAGTCAAGCTTAATGGATATGCTCCACCTATGGGAATCCATGTCACAGTGAGTCACACATTGTAATGAGCTACACCTTGCACAACCATAACTGGAAGATGCTGGAGTGACAGATTCCTGTCATGGGTACTCCCCATGATTTGGAACTACATTCCTGATTACATTATACAGAACTCCTCACTAACACTCCAGGGAATCCTTGTAGAGTGGGTGGGGAACAGTGGATACACCCCAGAGATCCCACAATTGGCTCTGCTCCACAGAGGAACAGTGAGTTAATCTATGGGGTGGTGACAGTAGACACATTTTGGCTATGCTTATGAATGGCCTCGGGCAGTTAGGCATGTACCTACCTAATACCTATGTACCTATGAACCCATACATACAGTATTGACACACGCTGATAGCTTAATTTACTGTTCAGGTATTGACTTACCTTGTCCCAATAGCAGTTGTGTGTACAATAGTTGAGGGCTGCCTATGTAGGATGCACACTGTAGACCACCTATACATGACAATTTACAGGTGGTCGTGTGTGTGTGTGCCATCCATGTTTGCTGTGTATGCAAGTGGAGAAGGGTGTCAGTCCCTAGGTGCCTACACTGTCAGTGTGTGTGCTATACATTCCCTCTTTGCCAAGGCATGGGCATACTGGGCACACCTCTGTCTGCCTACTGGGGCTGGCTCAAAGTGTTAGTGGTCTGAGTCACTCTGTGCCTGTGGGGCCCTTGGCAATGGTGGTGGGCTGTGAGGTCCTTCACCATTCTGTCCCTGCTGCAGCTGTTTCCGCAGGATCATATTGTGTAGCATGGCACATACTATGAAGATGTGGGCACACATGCCTGGAGAGTACTGCAAGGCTCCACCAGATATGTCCAAGCAATGGAACCTTGATTTCAGCATCCCAAACACATGCTCTATGATGATTCTGGTTTCTGCGTGTGGCTCATTATGGCATTCTTGCATGGGTGTGTGTGCATTTCTGATGGGAGTCATCATCCACGGTTCCAGTGCATAGCCAGCATCCCCCACCAGGTGGCCATATGGGATGTCCCCCCTTGCAAATACCTGATACAGCTGTGAGGCATGCCAGATGTGGGGGTCGTGTTAGCTTCCAGGGCTGCCAGTATACACATCCATGATAATGCTCTGGGCATTGCACATGAACTGACAGTTGATGGAGAGGTATCCCTTGTGGTTTATGTAGTGCCTACCCTGCTCAGTGGGTGGTGTCTTGATGTGTATGTGCGTGCAGTCTTTTGCACCTATTACCTCCGGGTAGTCTGCCACATGGTGGAAGAGATGCATATTGCTGGCCAACTCCTCCTGCATTCGGGGGAAGTATATGTGCTCATTGGCATGTGGTAACATGGCATCCAGGAACTGGTGGGGTACCCTGGATGCTGATGCCTGTGAGATCCCCATGATATGCCCAATTGGCCTTTGAAAGGTACCTGTGGCTAGTATTCTCAAGCTTACACATACCTTTATTTCCACTGGGAAGGGTTCCCCTCTGTTATTTCTGGCTCTGAGGCATGGCCGGCACAGCTCAACAAGTTGTTATATGGTGTCTCTGTCCACCCTGTAATGCTCTACTATCTCCAGATCATGTAGCCCCTGACAGGTTACCCTGGGTCTGAACACTCGTCTCCTCCTCCGGTGCCTGAGATGGCTGTCAGTATCATCCTTCCACACCACCGTCAGTCTCCAACACATGCTGGTGAATCAAAGCTATAGCAGCCCCTAACATATACATATTAAAAGTTCCCCGTCTGTATACACCAATGGTGCAGAGTGTCTGGGAATACACAAGTGTGTGTGAGGTGCTTTCACACTTTATACTATTGTGCAATGGATGCTGCTGGTGTAATTGGGTGTGTATGTGCAATTCCAGCTACAAGGTATCTTAATTATGGGTTTTATAGCATGTACTGCTATTGTGGGCCTTTGGTGTTGAATTACGCTTGGCTGTCATGGTTCATCTATTGGCCTTTACTTCACTTTTCAGCCCGATTCCCCCCCCATTGTCAGGCATGCATCCAGCTGCTGGCTTTCTTGTTTTGTACTTTCCCAACCCAGGATTGTGTAGCGAAATGTGGTATATAGCTGATCTACTGCAAGTTTGCTTTGTTCTGCTGTGACAGTTCTCTTTTCTTTGCAGTATGGCACCTCCCCTTTCCTGTTCTGCAGGTAGCTGCTAGCAGCCTTGTTAGCTGTTGTCAGTGGCCCACTTTGAGTTCCTAGGTGTTAATTACTCATTTGTACTCAATTACCATGCTGCAGCATTTCCTTATTGTCTTCCTGTATCCTTCCTGTTTCAGCTGTGGTGCATGCTGCGCACAGCTGTTTACTGGGTTTTGATCACGTTTTCATCCACGTTCACATGCACTTTTAGTTAACTTGTGTGCTCTCGGCTAAGCAAAGCTATGGCTACTTCCACACCCCTATCCTGCGGCTTTGCTTAGCAACAGGCAACCCAGATTAGCAATGCTCCAATGTGCTTACAGCTAAGGTGGCGCACCCCTCTCTTCATGTCATTTTTATCTCCAGGCTACACCTCGGTGTTGTACCGCTACGCTGTGAGGTACATCCTTACGCCAGTGGGGATTTTGCGATTCAGTATTACTTGTCTCATTTGCATGGCATTGACTACTAATTCCTAGTTACCGCTCAGAACACTGTCACAGACCCTTAACAACCCTTGTGCCATGGCTGTGGTGTAGCATGCGTGCCATTGACTATTATGGGGAATTCATGAAATGTGTTACATTGCTGTTTTATTACATATAAATATATTTTCATTGTGATCCCGTTTGCGCACCGATGCACTGCGATTTTATTTTGCGTTAGTGTGGCCATGACATTAAATGTTCTTTTTTATGTGCTGTGCATGTTTTTTTATGCCAATGGCTATATATTTAGCCACTGGCATATAGTAAAAGTATAATATGTGAGTTTGGTCCGCTGTCATGGCTCCGATTTTATATTTGAAAAAATGTAAACAATTTTTTTGGTTTACATTTCTGCATGCTTATGCTACGCCTGCACCACTTCATAAATTGCTACATACCTTCATTTGCATGATACACTGCTGTGCATGGGGTAATTAGCATACATGCAGCAGGAGCTGCGCAGCTGTGGTGTACACTGGTAGTGCACGTGGAAACAGCTCGTACCTGAATCGCTCGGCGGTCATATTTGGCATTAGATCACTGACGCTATGCCTGCGTCTTGTGCAAGCTTCATGAATCCCGGGGAGTATCTTTGGAATAAACAGATTTCTGACCTGAGTTGAGACACAGTACAAAAGGGGAGTGTCCAAAGAGCTACAAAAGGCAGCCTAGAAAGTGCTAATCAGAATGATGTCCCTGAAGTTTGAACAGTGATAGGTGCTATCAAGAAATTTGTGAAACTTATTCCTGTCCTGAGTGTTAAAAGTCTGTTTAAAAATATGTTTAAGTGGTGTTTTGCTTTACTGTATGAATACTGCAACTGTGAGATGAAGTTTGAGAAGACTGTTGTGAATGGACTGATTTTTGTTTCTATTACTTCCTGTTTTCCATTGCAAGAAGCCAGTTTTCATACATCCCTGCAAACACATCTCATCTACAAAGAGACAAAGCTGTTGGCATGAACTGGCTTAATATTGCTAGCATGATAGAATGCTGCACTAATGGCTACAGTTGGAATAAAAAATAATTATTTGTACAAACTGGTAATTTTAAGCTGCCTGGACATGTTCAGCTTGAATTGCTTTCCTCTCCCAAGAAACAAGTGCAGTCTTCCTAAGTGAAATGCTATAGCTTAAAGTGATACTTTCAGATCTAGAACATTGATTCCTGTCAACCTCTGTATAATAAAATGCATGAGAAACATAAAAGCCTGTGTGTGCATATGGGGAATTTCTCTGGTAAAGTGGGATCCTCATGTCAGTGAGAAGAGCTGCCTTGAAGTAATTTTAGATTGGTTTCTGTGAAGCCAGCACTTGTGTATAGCTGTTTGTAATTTTAGATTGGTTTCTCTGAAGACAGTACTTGTGTATGGCTGTTTTGTTTTTTCTACAATCAACTTTTCCTGTGAAGGGTAACTACTTGTGCTCTAGTCAACAAGGAGAAAATACTGCAGGCTTTAATAAAGTAAACAACAGCACTTTACAAACAAAATGCAGCCCCTGACAAATCTCTGCTCAGACTCCATTAACAGATTTCCAAAATAATGATGATCCCCCTCTACCTCAGAGGGAATTCTGAAACCAAGCTCCCTCCTGAAAAATATTGGAACAGGAAGTAATCTGGAGCCATATTTGGTGGTATTTGAAAATATGTATCTAAGGAAAACTGAATTATTTGTGCAACAAAGGTAGCCAATGGGAACATTGTAGAACTTACTGTAATGTGTATGTTAAAGGAAGCTGGAATTAGTAGTGTCTCCAAGTACTGTTTTTCTTAGCTGTATAAAGGAATTTATTTATTTACTTATTTATTTAACATTTGTTTACCAGGAGTGTCCGACTGGGCCAGAGGCCCATTTTCAGCTGAGGCCCAGGGAGAAAAGCTCCACATACAATATATCAGACAAAAAACATGAATCTTACAAGATAATTAGAGTTCCAGTATAGTTACAAAATTTACAAGACCATCAGAGTATACAATTATAAATGTTATTAAAAAGATAATAATAATAATACACATATGTAGAAAACAAGATGCTAGATTTTTTAAGCAGTGCCAGTGAAAACACAGATGATGCTATGGTTGTCAAATTATTACTGTAGAGTGATACAGAATAGTGTGTAAGCTAGAGGTAAGGGGTACCTGAGTAGGGTATTGCAGAATATAAGTGTACTAGGATCTGAGGAGCCCAGTGTATGGGTGGTACATAGAGGGTATTGATTTTGATCCTTACTTGGAAGGTAAGAGGTAGGGGAAGTAGTCTTACCCTGGAGATGTACAAGAGAAGAGCCATTTCTTTCTGAAGTGATCCATGAGGAGAAGTTTGAAATTTTTAGAGTTGTTTGAGCTAAGAATTTGTCGAGGGATTGTGTTCTAGATTTTTGATATCTTATGTGAATACAGTGGCTCACCTGAGGAATTATTTGCCTTAGTGACTTGTAATAGAAGCTTTTCAGAGGATCTTATAGCTCTCTTGCTACTATATTGTTGTACTAGGTTTTGAAGGGCTGGGCAGTGGGCAATGGTTTGTTGGTTTGTGTACAGTAGGTGGGGAAGTTCAATCCAGTTTAGCTCTTGTATGACAGTGCAGTGATTTGCTCTTTTGGGGAGATTAAGAGCAAATCTAGCTATTTTGTTATAACAGGCCTCTAGTCTAGTTAATTCTGATTTTCTAAAATTTGGAACTATGGGTGAGTTATACAAAAGGGTAGAGAGAAGGTGTGTTCTAGCTATGGCTTGCCTGGTGGTATTTATGAGGAATGTTTTGGGTCTGTAGAGGCAACCAGGTGTAATGTGAACCTTTTTTATGGTTACAACCAAGTGTGTTATCAGTTGTGACACCTAGAAGTTTTGTGTGCTTACAGGTACTATTTTGGTATTATTTGAATAGTAGATAGCAAATGGTGGTTGACTTTCTTGGTCTGAGCTTTTTGTAAAGATTATAAGCTTTGTTTTATTTTGGTTAAGTATTAGTTAATGTTGTTGTTGTGTCTTTCGGCTTTTCCCGGTTAGAGGTCGCCACAGCGGAACTCCGGTCCGCTATTTCTCAATGTCTAGAAATGCACTTTGTGTTGTTTCAAAGAGCTTGGAGAGGGTAGAGGCTAAGCATATGAGGGCGTAATCATCTGCATATTGAATAATTGTAGCATTATTTGTAAAAGTGTGTAGTTTGTTAGTGAATATAGAGAACAGTAATGGACCAAGCATCGACCCTTGCTGGACACCTGTGTTGACAGGAAGTAGGTGGAGAGTGTGTTAGACCACTTGACTGCTTATTGATGATCAGTAAGGTAGCTATAGAACCAGGTTATGGCTGGTTGGGATATACTTAGAGAGGCTAGTATGAATAGTAGCTTTTGGTGTGATACGGTATCAAATGTTTTGGACATGTAAAGGAAAATAGCTAAGACAAATTGACCAATGTTTCTATTTTGTTTGATGGTATTGGTGCAGCTGATTAATGCCATTGTAGTGCTGTGTTTAAATAGAAAGCTGTGGTGTGACTAAGAAAGGAGTTGTTGTTTAGTAAATAGTCTAGGAGTTGTTTGTTTACACATTTCTCAAGGATTTTGGCTAGGGAGAAAAGTATTGCAATTGGTCTGTAATTGGAGAAGTCAGTTGAGGGTCCACCTTTGTGTAATGGGATTATATATGAGGTTTTCCATATTTTGTGGACATATTATTCAAGGATGGAATGATTAATTACAATGGTAATGGGATATGTGATGATATTTGCTGCAATTCTGAGGTATTCATTGGGGAGTTGGCCAGAAGCAAGGGATGTGGGTTTTAGCTCAATTAGAAGTTGCCTGATGGTTCTGGTATTTACTGGTTTGAAGGTGAATGCGTTAGAGTTTATTGGGGATCCTGGGACAATTGTTAGTGGGGTGGAGTTATCATTTTTCACCAGTGTTAGTATAGATTTTATGAAGTGGGTGTTAAATTGTGCAGCTATAGAATCAAAGGTGTTTTTGTTGGTGGGAGTTGGAGTGTTACTTTGCCCTGGGTTGAGGAGCTGTTTTATTGTACTCCAAAATTTCTGTGGAATGTTTTGATGTTTTTGTTGGGAGTGTTGAATAGTATGTTTTTTTTTCATTTTTGACTTGCTTTTTGGCCTGATTTCTAAGTTTATGATAGGTGATCTGTAATATTGTAGTTTTAGTGGCTTGGTATTGGGACCAAGCTTTGTCCCTTTGTTAGAGGAGTTGCCTTGTTTTCTTTGATAGCCATGGGAGCTCTTTAGATTTGGTACGTTATCTTTCTTACAGGAGCAAAAGAATTTAGGATATTGAGAAATGTCTGATTAAAGAATTCTACTGCTGAGTCTAACCAAAAAGAACTGTAGATAGTACACCAAAGGCTGCCTGCCCACAATGATTCCAAAGGAAAGAATGAAAAGCAGGTACTGGCCACCATGCTGAACAGATTCAAAACTTTTATATAAAACACAATTAAAAACACAGGAATGAGCACTTTCGGGACCATGCCCTTCTTCAGATACAAAACTCAAATGAAACTGCAGTTTTTAAATAGCTCTTCAGTTAACATTCAGTACCACACCCTCCTTTTCTTTAGTGCAGGTCTTAAAGGTATAACCCCATTTAAACCTGGGATTTTGTATGCTGCTAGCTCAATGATCCATTACAGCTAAGTCTAGGTGGAGTTGTTTAAGTGGGCACCAGTTACATTTTTCCTGAAGGGATTTGAAGAGTTCTGGACAGAAGTTTCTTTTTTGTCTAATGTGTTTGTAAATGGTATTTTGGAGGTATTGGTCCATTGCTGTATTAGGTAGGTTGGCAGATGATTGCTTAGACTGTAGGGAGACAGCCAGAGTTTGTGCAGAGATTAGGTTTTTTTGTTAGGGTCCAGTCGAGTAAGGTTTGTTTTCCATTTTTTTGTCTATTCTGGTTGGGGATGATAGCATTTGGGAAAATCCATACAGGTTAATAAAGCTGTATGAGTTTTCTGACATGCAGGTGTACCAATCAGAGTTGAAATCTCCCATAATAATAGTCTCCTGTGTGAATGTAGAGGCTGCCCAGTAGACAAGGCTTTCAATCTTCGACTGGTTATCACCTGGTGGGATATAGACGGTAATCATTGTGATGTTTTTTGGTTGGTGAGCTTCAGATAAGAGGCTAGAATCTCTGTAGTGGAGGATTATGGGGATGTATAACGTAACTGGATTACTTTTAAAGAGTGTTTGTACATTATGGTGACTCCACTGCCACATTTTTGTACTCTGTCACATCTGAGGATATTGTAGCCTGGTGGAAGGATTTCTGTGTCTTGTATCATGGTTTGAGCCAAGTCTCAGTTAGTATAACTAAATCAGGATAGTATAATGTGAGGTTGTATGTAAATAATGGATTGTATTCAGTATGCTTCTAAGTCCATATGTAATATAAGGAGGTTTGAAGAGGTGTTGGATAGGTTGATGAAACTTTGAGTACTGGGTGTTGAGGGAGGTATTTGTTCTGTAGTATGGGGGCCAGGGTTGGGATCTATATCTACATTTAGTTTGAGTTGTATTAATTTGAGTAGGGGTTGTTGAGGAGATTTAGACAATAGTTTACATATTTTGTGCATTAGGTTTTGTGTTTTGTATGTTTGGGCATATCTAAAGGTGACGAGTTCTGATGAGTTTGTGTTGTAGAGGTGTAATGATATAATAATACTGGTTGTTGTGGAATGGTGAGTAATGGGATGGGGATTAGATGGTGAGGGGTTGTGGATTATTTGTTGATTGAGATAGGAGATGCAGTGGTACGTGGTGGTTAACAGTAGTAGGGTGATTAAGGTTGTATGTACATATGTCATTTTGATAGCTTTTGTAGAACTGAATAATGCATATGTAGAGTGTTTTAAGTATGTGTTTGCCTTTTAGGGGGTTAATAATTCTGTTGAGATAACAAGTTTGGATGGTGAGGTTTGTTAGGTAGGAGAGGTAGACCCGATTGGTTAATTGATGAGGGGTGCAGTTTGAGGTTAACTATAGGTTTAAGATTATTGCGAGTATGTGGGAATGGGGGTAGGGTAGATGACCAGACCAGGGTTGACCCAAGACCACGAAAGAGCTGCTGCAGATTATCTCACTTTCAAGTATTTATATTTCTTTGATTTTTAATTTTGTTTTCATTTTTATTCTAAGAAAATATTCCCATTAAATGTTATTTATTCTGTAAGACTGTTAGCATCTTGGTGTCCAAGCAGAAGGTAATAATCTCAGTCGAACTTTAAGAACTGACATTAAGTTTGGAAATTGTTATGCTATGCTGGTTATCCAGTATGCTGATCACTGAGGCTAAAACAATTTGTGATACGCCAAGAATGGGGGGGGGTTGTAAGATGGAATCTAACTGATGGGCACCCTCGCAACTACTGCAACTTAATATTGCAACTGTCAAACGAACTCTGAAAATACTGCTGTGAATGGAGTGTATCTGTGGTTACATTACGTCCTTTGTTTTATTACAAGAAAAAAAAAATCTCCATTTGTTTCTGAAAATGATCCTCTTTTAAATATTGAGAAAGCCTTTCTGTTTCTTCTATAGACTGGTATTAATAATGTAATTACCACAGAATGCTATAATATGCTTATTTATAGATATATATACAGATACAGATATAGATATAGATATAAATATAGATATAGGTATAGATATAGATCTAGATATAGATATAGATGTGTGTGTGTGTGTGTGTGTGTGTGTGTGTGTGTGTGTGTGTGTGTGTGTGTGTGTGTGTGTGTGTGTGTGTGTGTGTGTGAGAGCTTGGGCCACTTATGACCTGCTGAAGAGGCACATAAATGCAACCTGGTGCACTGAGAATTGTGAAAAAAAAATACATTGACTCTTAGTTCATAATAAGTGCAATGATAAGCAAAGTGCGAGTGATTTTGCAAGGAGACAAGCCCCCTCCCCTGCACAACCAACACTTTCCATCTCTAAATATACTAACTTTCAAATTTCTAAACAGTGTATGTAATGGAAAAATCCCCTATCTACAATGTTCCATAACATACATCAGTGGATCTCCACAGTTCCTACACCACACTTACATCGACATCCACTCTTAACCCCATATGCTTTCCAGAACATAAACCATACAAACTCTGGGATCACATAACAGTGCAAAAGGTAAGGTATTACCCTACCTGCAACGTTACATAACCCAGTCTGAAAAACATTTATACGCTAACGAAACAGACATCTGAATCAGTGAATCCAACCAAATGGTAAGCATTTAAAGGATATTTAACAATTTAACATGCTGTAGTGATCTTTGTCTTTCCTATGTGCACTGTAATCATATCAAAACCCCAAATGCTGGACAACAGATTTTACCATGACCTTCAGTAGCTTCCTGTACAAGCCTTCTTGTCTCTCCTGGAAGTACTACTATATTGGGATTCTATAATCTTTTACCAAGGAAACAAGACAGTCACGGCCACTCCTTCCCCACTTATATAAACCATTTTTTTCTTTGCAGTAAATAGAAGAGCCCATGTTTTCAAAATTTTCTAACTGCTCCAGAGTTAGTTTATTCAGGCTAAAACAATAGTAGGTATGGGTCAAAGTGACATTAATTTATCACTAGTAGAGAAACAAAGAAGTAACTTTAAGATTTCAGAATGCCATGGCTCCAGAGTGTGGATATCAGAAGATTTACTGTCACAGGAAAACTTTAAATATTTTAGTGTAAGAAAGGCTAAAGCACTCTGACATCAGCAATCTAGACTTTAGTGACTATACAGAAGTATGCATGCTATAAAAGGATTCACACAAATATAGAAAAAAAGGGAAGAGGTAGAAAACAAACATAAATGTCACCTTACCAATAAACTGAAACACGACCAAACTAGGAAGAAAACCAGGCTGTAATCCCTTAACCAGAATGTCGCTTTGACAAACAGACCAAAAAGGCACCAAATTAAATAAAACAACTGTGAAACGAAGGTCTTACTAAGCGCTTTCACCTTTAATACACCAAAGGCTTCATCAGAGTAATACAAAGTAACCATAAAATAAATGTCACCTTATCCCTCTTCTCAAGCACACAATGTCTAACACAGCCAGTATCTATGTAGTGAAATGTCAACAACAGGAAACAGCTGATCTTCCTTTTTTGATATTTCAACACATGACCCAGATAGATGCAGAAAAGCACATGATGCCCACTATTAAATGAAGTCCCAAACTTAATTTTTCATTAGTATTATTTTATGAGTTAATGCAAAATTACATGTAACAAACAGTATATTATGTTTGTAATAGGGTACCCTCTTTATATGTGTCTTGCGCAAAAACATGATAAACTGTAAATGCGCTGAGATTTTAGGAGAAAAAAATATTACCTATGCTCTCTTCATATTCGCGTAAAGCGATTATTTTGTATTTGATCCATTGCACTGGGTGTGAGTACAGTTTATTCTTCAAAATTTCAAATTTCTGTAAATGTCCCATTTTGGGCATCTGCAGTTGTGACACTAACTGTAAAAGAAGGCTGAACATGAGCATCAGACCTCTCAAATATCATTGTTTTGGAGTAGCATTCCCATTTTCAGCCCTGATTTACCCCTGCACACGATGTCCCTATTTCTGAAGGTATGTCACTATTTTCAGGCTTGATTTACCATTTCACACAATTTTCTGAATTCCTAAACATAACATGTGATTTTTTAAGCTGTCAAGTATGCAAAACAAAATTACCAACATATTAGTGGCAATAATAATTTAAAGAAAGAAGACACACATCTTACATCTCCCTTTTTCTGAAACAGAAATAAATGACCTTGTGTGATAGAAGTTTGGAATACAGTCTATTAAAGTCTACATATTTTACACTGTTGTTTTGATAATGTGCTTATATTCTCCCATTATTTTTGCCACTATCTCTTTTTTAAACATGTTTCTAAGTTGTATCCCACATTCCTTCTGAAAGTGGGAAGAGTTTTGCTCTATTTAGTGTTCAACATTTATGCTAATTAGATGCACAGACCTCATCAGATCTAATTCGTCTGCAGAGAGTTAGATGGATGAGTTAGATCTGATGAAGCTCTGTTAATAATGAAAGCACTCATCTATGTATTTTTTTAAATAAAAAATGTATTGTTTTCTAAACAAGCTGTAAGTGCTTGGTTACTTTGAAGTCTCAATTGAGATTGTCTGCAATTTGTGTTTCTTTTTTTCCTTGGTTTTAAAGATGGTCAACCTGACTGAGCAGTGTTCTTTTTCAGTGGAGGCCCAGGGAAAAAATACTCCATAATACAGACATTATAGACATCATTTATATTGTTTCATCACTTACAGTCCATTTCATTCATAAGCAGTAGTTCCATTCAGGCAGCCACATCATCTGCAAACAGTTTCAATTAAAAATAACAGTTGCATGAGTTGTATATTAATATTTTTTTAAGATGAAGAGTTAGAACATCCCAAAGAAAGGAAGCAGGGAAAGAGGCTCAAGGAAGATAAAGGAGATGAGGTGATAGAGGAGGGTATAGTTGTGATAATAGTATATTGATATTTGTGGATCAAAGTTATGGCACAAATTCATGTAGCTATATTAATACCAGTTTAACCAGCGGAAGTGTAGGAGCAGAGCCATTTATCGATCAGGTGTTGCTTCACATTGCATTTAAAGCATTTCAGGTTATAGACTGTTCTTAAGTGGAGTGAGATGGTACTCCAGCTATTATCAATGCAGTGTGAATACAGGGATTATCTTGCATTGTTGTTAGGTTAATTTATGAGGAGTAATGATTTGTCAGTGGACTGCAAAGGTCTTTTTGTAGTGGAAGGTTGAATGGTGAAGAGACGTGAATTTTTCAGGGGTGTGCAGTAGTTTGAAGGTTGCAGTTAATTGTGAGTTCAATACAGAATTATTTAGTTCAAACCAGTTTTAGTTGTTTTAGAGTGAGGCAGTGATGTCTTCTAAATTGTTGAGTGGTTGTGAATTTAGCTACTTTATTGTAGCACATAATAGGGTGGGCAGTAAAAAAAAAGTTGTTATGTTTTGTCTGGTCAGAGTCAGTAAGGGAGTGTTTTTGCTCTACACAGGAAGCCTAGCTTATGGTGTGTCTTCTTTATGGCTTGCTGAAGGTGGAGATCAAATTTCACGTGATTGTCTATAATCATGCCTAGTAGTTTGATATAGGATATCAGTTATATATGTGTCTTGTTAGATGACAGCATATTAAACATAAATATTTTAGGAGGAGAGAGAGCTGGGGTTGAGCAGTAGTTTTTTTAGTTTTTCTTTTGTTTTTCATAGATTCAGGAGGAGTTGTGAGTTGTCAAGCCAAGTGTCTGTGGAGGAGAAGGATTTCTGGGTGAATGTTTGGAGAATGGGTCATGTTCTACCAGCACATATTAGACTGGAGTCATCGGCGTATTGTACTGTGGTGGCCTCTTTGGCTGCTGTGTTTATGTCATTGAAAAATAAGATAAACAGTAGTTCTCCTAAGATGTAGCCTTATGGAGCTTTGATAGATATAGGAAGGCATGAGGAGAAATCATTTTGCCGTTTCATTGCTTGGAACTATTAGTGAGGTAACTAAGAAGCTAGTTAAGTGAGGAAGGTGATAGCCCATAGGAAGAGAGTTTAGTTAGGAGTATTTGATGATTGATTGTATTGAATTCCTATGACAGATCCAGAAATAGAGCTCAGGTTAGAAGACCAAAATTCTTATTAAGATTTATTATATCAGTGAAAATTAGAAGGGCAGTGGTTGCACTGTGACTGGATCTGAAAACATGTCTGTGAGGAAGAGAGGAAGTTGTAAAAAATAGTATATGTAGTAAGCTGAGAGTGAATACAACTTTCCAAGATTTTTGATAAAGATGACAGAATGGGGATTAGTCTATAGTTTGTGAGCTCACTTGACGAGCTGCCTTTCTGGACAGGTATTGTATAGGAGGTGGGAGGCATATTTTTATTTGCTAAAGCAGTTTATTAGAATTGAGACAGGAAATGCAATGCTATCTGCAATGAGTTTGAGGTCCTCAGATGGAAGTTGGTCAGGGGCAGTGGCTGTTGTCTTAAGGGTGTGTAGATATTATTCAATTGTAGATGTTTACACTGCAGTGAGTGTGATGGTCTTTTGTGGCTTCAATGATTGGAGTGGGATGGCTGATTTAGTAGCTGTAGTTTTGACTTGTAGGAAGGAGATTGCAGTATTTATAAAATGTGAGTTAAACTGTGAAATGATGCTTTGGGAGTTCAGTAATATAGTTATTGATTTCTAGAATTTTTTTAGATTGTTTAATGATAAATGTTGGGTGTTGCTATAATATTTTTTGTTACCTAATTTATGCATTGCTTGCTATGGTTCCTTAACTTCTATACTATCACAGGAATGTTTGTGACTTGGTTTGTAGCCAAGGCTTCCAGGTAAATCTCTAAGTTTCATGAATTGCTTTGTGTTTTTAGTTAACCAAAGGGCTGGCTTGTTTTTAACTCTTTTGGTTCTTAATGGTGCTTGTTCTGCCAGGAAATTTAGAAATATTGTATTAGTGGAGCCAAATTTATTTGGAGCCGGCTTGTCATAAAAGTTTGTTTATTGAAATTACTGATGTTTCTGACTATTATACTAAAGAACCTTGTGGGGGGAGGGGGGTTTGGGTATCTGATTATGTAACGCAGCTTTTGGTCCCTCAAGCTACCAGGTAGGTTGTTAGTTGTGGCAACATTGTTTGGGGTGGATGTTAGAATCTAGTCTGGGATGGATACTTTAGACATGGCCTTGTTAATTCTAGTTGGAATCTTGGTCAATTGAGAGAATCCATATAGCTGAACTGAGTTTTTTTAAGGGCTATATTTTGCCAATGTTTGTTAATGTGTCCTAGCAAGATGGTTTCCAGTCTTATGTTTGCTGAGACACAGGCCATGATCTTTTCCAGGATGGGAATGCTTTAAACAAGTAGCATGTATAAAGTTATGATGACTAGAGATTTCTCATGGGCAGGATTACACACCGTTCACAGTACCAGCATTCACACAAGTGATACAGTATCATACAGTTGTCCAGAACTCAGGAATTAAAAATGGTACTACAACTAAGATCAGGAAACTGTTTAATGAAACAAATCTAAGTGCTTTTGTCCCATTAGATAATCACAGGTCTTCATCAGAGATAAAAACTGAATTAGATATTACTTCCTTAAATAAAATCAAGACAGGAAGTGGTGAACTTCATTAGACATTAATAATGGGGTGGGTTTGTATTTTCTTATATATTAAATTTGTTTTATATTTGGCTTGCAATAATATGGTACTGTCACTTTAAATATTTGAAATGTCTATTTCCTGAGTTACGGACGTCTGTACAATACTGTATCACTTGTGTGAATACGGTTACTGCAAATGGTATGCAGTCCTGGCTACAAGGCACTTTCTTGGAGTTGTGGGTTGTGGTTACTTGTTTGAGGAGTGAGGTGAGAAGCTAAGCATTGTTGAAAGCAGGTATAGTATCATGGTAAGTGGAGAAATCTAATGCATTTCTGTAGAAAACAGCAACTCCATTTGTCTTTTTGTTGGGTCTATCTAGTATATTATACCCTGGTGGGAGTATTTCTATAAATTTGGTATCTGGCTTTTATCAGGTTTCTGTGGTTATGAAGAGATCAGACATCAGGGGAGTAGTAAGTTATACAGGCATGAACTTATGTGATTTTCTTATAAAGACTTCTTAGGCTAATGTATAGTTTTTTTGAGTCCTAGGTGGTTGGAGAGATATCTGGTTGCTGTTTTAGAATATATGGGTGCAAGTTTAGTGGGGTCTGGGGTTAGATACTGCTCTTCTTTCTCTTCCTCATTACTGCTGTATTCATCATGGGTGGATGCCTTAGTAGGCTACTGGGAGTGGACATGTAAAGGAATCTTTCCAATATTCCAAAATGAAACTGTACATTTTTAATTTGAAGAAAATGAACAGTTAGAATAATATCTTGACTGACTTGCACAAAGTTGATTAAATCCTAAGTAGCTACAGACGGGCTGTATAGTATATCCCTCTCAGTATTATTGTCCAGTTAGCAATGTGGCTATTGAAGAACCACTTACATTTGGGCTTGAGTTCATACATGAATTTGGGTATTGGTGGAGCATGTGCTGCTTGCTTATATTTCAGGGTGCTAATGTAATTAAAGCTGAGTAGGCTGGAGGAGATAGAGAAATGCATTCTGGTATTCTGGTTTAAGTATTGCATGGTAGGTAAGTAGCAATGAGAGAGACAGGCTTGTGATAGTTGGTTGAGAGTATGAGTACAGTGAGAAATGTTAGTGTTGGGAGATGAAGTGATAGCATTTTTAGGAGTTAGAAGGATGTATGGATAGATAGGAGGAGTATGGAGGGATCCAGTTATAGACAGTATAGATTAATGGAAGAGTAAATTAGAGTAAGATGATAGGTATGATTGGATAGTGGAAATATTGATATGAATATATGTGTGTAAATATACACACATATTTATAAAACCACAGTCATAAAAAAATTCAACGATCTGGAGTGGAACTTCAATATTTATTAAGTCTGTAAAATAAAGTAACCTTAATATTAAGGTTAAAATCTGGTTTCTAATTTGCTTCTGCTCATGATAAAAAGAGGTAATTGGTTTTGTAGTAAAAAATTAAGATGCAAAAAAATAAATAATTAATGATTTTTGTCTAAATTTCTAAAAGGTATGTTAAATATTACTTCTACAAAGTGGTTATCTGATAAAGAAAGCAGCTACAATTCTGATGCCCATTGATCTTTTAAGTACAGATGTTAATCTATGACAAGAATGGACCAATTTTACTTTTGTAATTTTTTTCTTTTTTTCTGAATGAGCTCTATATATACTTTCTCCAATCACACTCCCTTACTCCTGATAGCACCTACGCAGTATCCAAGGAGGTAAACTTGAATACATTCCAAACTGACACTAAGGAGCAGATTGGCATGTGTCAAAATGTATGTCTGTGTTTGTGGGGCCTTGCATGTTTCACATTCACCACCACAAGCTTCCTCATAGCAAGAATTTCATAAGACTTGAATTTAAGACAGATGCCTTTTGCTCTGAATTAACCATTACTGTTTGCTAATTGTGGTGGTTATCCCAGTCACAAAAGGGTGGTCTCTTTCCAAAACTAATACCAGTCTTCAGCTAAAGCATTCATGCTGGAGAATTCACTTACATTCTGAGGATGGTCAATACCAGTGTTGTAGAGATGCAACACCCTTTGATCGGGTAAAGGTCAGAACCTGTGAAAAAGGTAGAATCTGCTTCCTAAGCATTGTTGTGTACTAGAAATAACTGTGAGAAAGACATCTCAGCCAATAAACTGCTTTATTCTGTTTCAGAGATGTGTTGATACACTCACCGACCAAAGGAGTCTAAATAGCAGCACACTAACCCACTGCCCTTCTATATAAGGTTCACTCAACACATTCCCCAACATCTCTATCTCCGTAATTCTTCATGTCAGTAATTTTGCACTGTGCTCATCATGCATCTGTATTTCTGTACTATATGCTCACACTCCAGTCTCTCTCTCTCTCTCTCTCTCTCAATCTCTCTCTCTCTCTCTGTCTGCAGGTTGCATTGGTCATCCTGCAAGTTGAGGATAAAGTCTAAGTGTTGACTGTGTTTGAGATTTGTCAAACTGGTCAAATTCCTTTGTAATGCTGACATCCATTCAGATTATATTCCTGTTCCATGCCCTACTTTTTGCCTGTCTACATTGATTTTGCTGGTGGATTGAATCTCACCGAGGACCATTTGAAATAATACTGATATACTTGAGATTTAGCATGACCTAGATGCTATTGTAATCTCTGATATTTAGTTGAACCAGAATTTGTTGTTCTTAAAGTAATTACATTAATAGATACTACTGCAAGATATGCAAAAACTATCAATAAGATCATGGTGACAGTGCTACACTCTCACTTAAGGCATAGCATACCAGTCAACTCATTTATAAATGTCCCAATTCTGATCAATTTGACACTGTCTGGCTTGTTACCAGACTCAAGACTACAAGACCTTTTAAATATTAGTTTTACTTTTTGCTGCTTCTGTCATCTGGTCTGTTTCCTGAGCAGCTTATGCAATCAACTTAGGCCATTTTGTTCCAACTGTAATAACTTTTTTCATTTAATCTCTACTGTAACTGTACCTGCAGGTATAAAAGTTCATGATATACTACCAAACCTGCAATTTACCTTATGATTAAAGAATCAATGATGCCAAACCTTCACCTACTATATATTCCTTACCAAATAGTGTAGTGTTACAAAGCAAAGCTCCAGATGCCTTATGGCTGCTATAGTAACTTTTGCAATGTACCTCTTATTTATTTATTTATTTATTTATTTATATATGTATTTATTTATTTATTTCCAGTTTGATGACTGGGGAGGTCCACTGGGCTCAAGGAGCCCATTTTCAATGGAGGCCCATGGAGAAAAGCTCCACATTACATACAAGTAAATCAAAACTTACAATTACAATCATAGAATTATATACAGAGATATAGTGAATTACAAATGCAAAAGATGAGCACTCTTCATGACATGCAGACACAGTTGATTAGAGAGCCATTTGTACAACATATGGTTGAACTGAGGCAGCAGAGTAATCTGAACAAAATACTAATACCTATCAAATTGTAACTTTTTCTGTTGGTAGTTACAAAGACTGAAAATTTGAAAGATAGTAATTATTGGTTTTGTAGAAAGTGGGAGAAATAATGGAGGACAGTACTGTGTATACAGTGTATACATTCAAGATAGCGGTGGAAGAAGAGAGAGGTAGTGGAGCAGTAGAGAAGGAGGTAGTTGTTTAGCAGAAATAGATTCTGGTGTAAGCAGAGAGAGGCAGAAGTACGGAGGAGAAAGAGGCAGTTGTTTTGTAGCAAAAGTGGAGTACACGCATAGCATAGATAATTATCTTAACTAATTAGCATCATATAGAAAAGAGTAGTGATAGAAAGCTATGTACAGTATTTACATTATATACATTCAGGTTTGGTTGTTATATTATGTTGGATTCAGAGAGGGGCTGATGAAGAGGAAAATCAGCAGGGTGAAGAGGTAGATGTGGAAGTACGTGAGTAGGAGACAATAGCAGGATTAGGTAGGTAGAATGCAGTTACATTTTCAGTTATGAGAGACGTAGGAATGGAGCAGAGATCTGAAGTGTTCAAAGTTTTTAGAGATTCATAGTGGGTATGGGAGAGTGTTCCATTTTTTGGCTAAGGAAAAGGGAAGGAGAAGCTGGCCAGCAGGAAGTTTTGGTATGTATACAGAAAGTAGATTTTGTTGGGCAGATCTTAGGGGTCTAATAGGTGTGTAAAATGGTAAGATATTTGTTAGGGCAGGGCATGCAGTAGGTTTAATGATTAATTTGTGGGCTGTAGTGAGTTGGAGGTAGTCAAGGTAGTTGGGAAGCTCTAGCCAGTTTAACATATGAAGGGAGGTACAGTGGTGGGAGGAGTGATTAGATTTAGTAGCGAATTTAGAGATTTTGTTGTAACAGATTTCTAGTTTTGCAGAGATGGTGGAAGAGAGGTTGGTTAGTAGTGGAGCACCATACAGTAGTGATGGTAGTAAGTAGGTAGTGACAAGAGTTTGCCTTGTAGAGGGAGAGAGAAAGTGAGAGTTTCTGTATAGCATACCAAGTTTCTGATGGGTTTTATTAATATTTAGTTGGATGTGTGTATTGAATTTCAGGTGTCCATCCATGGTAACCCTAAGAAGTTTAGCAAAAGGAACAACTTCAATAGTGGAGTTGGTATGGCTGATGATATTGAAGGATTGTTTGTTGAGAGGGAGGGTTTTGAGGGGGAGAAAAGAAGTATTTTGGATTTGTTGGCATTAAGGGAGAAATGGTTTTGAAGCATCCAAATCTCTGTAGTTGTAAAGGCTAATTGGGTTTTAGCCTGGAGCTCGGGAAGGCTAAGAGCAGAGCTGACTAAGGTGGAGTTGTCTGCATATTGCACTATTTGAGTGTCAGAAATCGCAGAGTGAAAACCATTGATGAATATATTGAAGAGCATTGGTCCGAGTATAGACCCCTGGGAACCCCTGTTGGGGTAGGTAGGAAGGTTGAGGTACTAGTTTGCCATTTCACAGCCTGAGATCTGTTAGAGAGATAACTATTGAGCCATGTAAGGAATTTTTGGGAGAGGTTGAGGTTAGAGAGGTGATTCAGAAGATGGGTGTGGGAGACAGTGTCAAATGCCTTGGATAGATCAAGAAGGACACTAGAAACAATTTCTCCTGAGTCACAGGCATGGTTAACTATGTCTAAAAAAGAGAAGAGAACAGTTATTGTACTATGGCTAGGACGGAAGCCGTGTTGTATAGTGGTGAGGAGTTGATTATTGATGAGGTAGGGCATGAGTTGCAGGTGGATGCATTTTTCAAGGATTTTTGAAATTGGGGAAAGAATGGCTATTGGTCAGAAGTTAGAGATGCTATTGTTTTTGCCTCCTTTGTGGGGGGGCAAGATGAAAGCAGCACACCATAATTTGGGAACATAAGATTCCTGGATAGATCTATTGATGAGAATGATGATGGGGATGGTGATACCATCTGCGGCGAGCTTGAGAAAGAGTGAGGGGATATTGTCGGGGGCATTAGAGCATGGCTTAAGTTTGGAAAGAAGCTTTTTGATGTAGGAGGTAGAGATGGGTTTCAGATGAAAAGTGGGGAGAGGATTAGGAGTGGAGGGATGAGGAGAGGAAGGGGAAGTGGGATTGGGAGGAGGGGAGGAATTGTGGTTGGGGAAAGTCTTAGTAAGTTCAGCTATAGAGTTGGTAAAGAAAGAGTTGAAAAGGGTGGCAATTTCTGTGTCAGTTTTATTGTTGTCAGGACAGGGATTAGATATGATACCAGGGTGCAAAAGAGAGTTGATAGAGTTCCAGAACTGTTTAGGATTTTTGGAGTAGGAAGCCTGTAGTTTGGTGTAATAAGATTTTTTATCATTTGTAACATGCTTATTGGTGAGATTGCGGAGTTGCTTATATTTAATGAGGGTAGCAGGATGTTTATTTTTGTTGTAAAGTTTGCAGATCTTGTCTCTTTGTAACATAGGTGATTTGGTGCCCTTTGTTAGCCAAGGGGCGGAGTGGGGTTTTATTTGTTTTGTTCTAGGTGGGGCTTGGATGTTTAGGATGTTTAGGAAGGTAGTATTGAAGAAGTCTAAGGCCTTATCTAGTGGAAGAGTTTTTAGGTTGTCCCAATTTGTTAGTTTAAGGGTTTCAGAGAATGTAGAAGGGTTAAAGTTTATAAGGTTATAAGTATGAGTGTATTGGTGTTGGTGAGGGGAGTAGTGAGTAGCTCGGTGAATGAAGGCTGGGAGATGGTCACTCATTGTGTCAGGAAGTATACCGGAGTGAGAGATCTTATTAGGATGGGAGACTAAGATCCAGTCCAGAGTGGAGCCTTGGGGGTTGTTTTTGTTGGGTCTGGTAATGCCTTTTGCTAGTTGGGTGAAATTAAATTGATTGATAGATAGGGATTATTGCTATTGATTCTATTCCAGTCGATATTCACATCACCTAATATGTATGTCTCAAGCTTAATGTTAGTTGAGGTCCATAGGAGTATGTTTTCTAGAGTGATAGTATTATCTCTAGGGGGAATATAGATGGCCATCACACAAATACTCTTATAGTTATTAATTTTGAGAATTCCTATGACTAGTTCAGCATTGTTGAACTGAGGAGTGGGGTTTTGATAAGGACAGAGGTTCAATAGGCTATCATAGATTAAGGTTACTCCTCCTCCTTTTTTATTTTGGTAGTCGCATCTGAGTATTTGATAGCCAGGGGGGTATAATCTCAGAGTCAGTAATGTGGGGTTTCAGCCATGTCTCTGAGACTGCTACTATATCTGGTAGAGAATGGTTTAGCCAAGCATGGAAGAAAGCTATGTTGTTTTTTTACACTCTGGGCATTAATGGTAATGAGCTTGAGTTATTTGTGGTTGTTGCTATTTGCAGAGGTAGGGGGAGTGAGATTGTTGTTAGTCTTGGGTCCAGGGTTAGGGTGAATTTCTCCAGCTAGGGCCAGACAATTAGAGGAGGAATGGAGCAGGACCTTTAGTTTGCAGTTTGTAAGTAGTGGGACTGACAATTTTACTTTGGTTATAGGAGGATTTAATGAAATGATTAGGAATTTTCATTTAAAATAGTTAAGAGGGTTAGGTTGAAGTAGAGAGGGGATATATTGTGAAAGTGTGAAGTGAATGGGTGGGGATGGGGGATAGTGGAGGAGGTGGGGGGAGAAAAGGATGGGGGTATTATAAAGTTGTCAAATGCAAAGGAAAATCACCCAGTGGTCTTAATTTATGGCTGGAATTTTCCTCAGACTTACAATCTGAAGGCCAAGCATCTTTATCAGATGTTTTCACAATGACAGATTACTACTGAATAGGTTAGAACCTGTTAGAGCTAAATCATAAACTCTTTACTCAATAAAGGAATTGATGTGCATATTGAGCAAACTACAAATCTGGAAACATTATATGTATGGTTCATGAATAATCCACATAGTACATTATACGGCACCCCCCATTGATCTGAAGTTCTTTCTACTCTTAGCTAGAATAATGATCTGGATTTCAGTGATGCTGTTCTATTTTTAGATGCTTAGCTTTTGCAAGGGAGTAAATAGTTGTGCTGGATACACCCCTCCTCAATGTTAATGTGCTCTTGCCTGTTGAAATTACATAGTTTGGTATTCTGTTAGTTCATCACTACAGAAAGATTGTACCCTCCCAGTGCCTGCTTCAGTGAATGTCAGTGCTCTGTCCCAACTGTCTTTTGGGGTTTCCCTGGACTAACTAAAAGCTCCCTGTGTGCTAACTCACATTCCACAAGATGTTCATCATATTGGTCACTTCTGAAGTAGTCTTAGCTATACGTGTAATACCCTGCCAAGGATATAACAGCCAGCCAGTTTCCAAAACTCTATGGCACCTTCCATGTACCCAAACTGTCAAGCAGCTTGAACAGAGCTGACTAAAAGACAAGCTTAGGTGTGAAGCCATTTAGAGCTCTACTGCCACCAATGATTAAGCTCCTATTTGCCTTATGACGATCAACGGTCGGCTTGTGCTTTCCTTAGCTGGGCAGATAAGTTTCCTTTGCTGGAAAAAAAAACTTCCATTTTCTTATTTTACTGATGCTTTACTACTTTCCTCTTCAAGAAAGTTATTTTAAAGCTAAGAGTGTTTTAACAGATTGTCTTGAGACTGTAATGTACTTTTAAGTGGAATACTCATTGTGTCTTTCAGTTTAAATGCAGTGTTATCTAACTGATAAAATATTTTTTTATGGAGAAATTGTGTATATTTAATATCGTGGGGCTGCCATAGTGTTAAAAACTGTTTTTTGCTGTTTTTTTTTCTGTCAAAAATAGCTTTTGTGGAAAGGTAGTTTTACTGGCATTGTTGCTTGTCTTCCCAGGATAGAGGCACCATTTTTGGCTTGACCATGGAACAGAATGTCAGTCCCATGGTCAGTCCTTCTTCCAGCCACAAAAAGAAAAAGTTAAGGAAACTGCATTTGCCACTACAGCAGGCTAACAATTTGCCTCAGCCACAGGTGGGTGACTCAGCTGTGACCATTTGTTGTACCTCAGACCACTCATCTTTTGCCCTGCATCCCTCTGGTGAAGCACCTACAGTCACTATGTACTGGGGGTTTTCCACATCCTCTGTGTCTGTTGGAGTCTCCTCAGTGGGCAAGGCAAAGCCACTCTTGTTGGCCCTGGGAGAGGAACAGAAAAGATTTGCCTGTTGTGTCAGAATGCTAGACCCATCCATAGTGAAACACCAGCTACTATTATTAACATGGCCGGCCCCATTTTTCTGTTAACAAAAAACTAAACATGTATCTACTTATCTTCCTCAAATTTCTTTGGATAGGAGTAGTTTACTGGGATTGGCTCAGTACTTTATTCATGCTATTGAGCCTTCTTGCAGAGTAGTTTCTGATAAAAGAAATATGGATGCCTCCTTTCCTGAAGAGACTCAAGATTCTGAATCTGAACAGAAAGATGCAGGATCAGATTCATGGTTGTGTCCTCAAATTTCTGATACTGACTCAGAGGAGAGCTTACTTTCTGATTCTTCCTGTGGGGCATTCTGTTTCTCTGAGACTATTGCTAGAATGTCCTGGTGTTTTCATTGGGTAAACACTCAGTCCCTCAAAAAATACTATGAGTTGCTTGAGAAACATTTTCCAGAACCTACACCCATTTCCTCTTGTGCTGCCTGCTTTAGAAGATGTATGTCTTGCTGTCTGCAATTTTTCTGATAGCCAACTGTCCCTAAAAAGGCAGATAAGCTGTATAAAGTTCCTCTTTCTTTTAATTTTTTATACACTATTCCCAAACCTGACCCAATAACTCTAGCCTTAGTTGACTCCTCTGCTGTTAAGCACTCAGTTAATTCCAATTCTACTCTTTCTAATAAGGATAGGAAAATTGTTGATAAGTATGGGAAAACATCTATACTTCTGCAACGTTGAATTTTAGAATTTTAAATTGTCAGGCTCATATGTTAATTTTTTTTCTGACATATTATGAAAGTATGAGGAATGTTTGATCTACAGCTTATTCTTTTGAAGAAAAATCTGTTTTATATAACTTGGTTTCTTCTATTGCATATGTCACTACTCATTGTTTGCAGTGTATTTATGACTCTATTGATAAATTTTCCATGGCTATGGTCAGTGGTGGAGAAATGGTGTAACCCTCAGACAAATGTCACAATGGAAAGGCACTTATTTTACACAAGGGATCACAGGCCTGGTGAAACTTTTGCAGCATATATAACTGACCTGAGAAATAAAGCTAAAACATGTAGATTTGGTGATTTAAGGGGTGAGTTAATAAAAGACAGACTTGTGTGTGACGTAAAAGACGATGTTATGAGAAAGATTTTGCTTCTTGACAGTGATTTAGCTTTGAATAAGGCCATTGAGATTTGTCAAATATATGAGCTCACAGAAAAGCACACAAATATGCTTACAAATGAGAACAGCTATAAAAGGCACAGTGATAAAGCTCATGTTGATAGTATGCAGTGTGTGGGTTAAAAGAAACAGGCCCAAGCATATGGCAGCAACTGTAACCCCTGTAGCACTCACTGGTAAACCCCAGAATTTTCTTGCAAGCTCTAAGGCGAACTCTGGAAGTTGCACAGTCTCAGTGAAGCATAAGAGTGAGTCACTAAACTCAAAGAATAGGCCCCAACCCAGTTTCATTGCCAAATGTCATAATTGTGGTGGAGTCATGAATCTAAAAGGGAAAATGTTTAGCTTTTGGTCAACAGTGCCACAAATGCAATAACTGGAATCATGTCAAAAGGTTTGGTAAATCAAAAGGTCCAAATTCTTTTATTAAAAGGGAATAGTTTAAGAAACGAGTTGATCAGTTAGACTGTGGCAATTTTACTCTTTATGTTGATAGTGTGTCAGTGCTTCTTGAAACAGTTAATTCAGTAGATTTAAGGGCAAAGAATGAAGTATTTTGTACTGCTTGGATAAATGGCAAACCCATAGAGCTCAAAGTTGATACAGGTTCCAAATGCAATGTTACGTCTGCAGAAACATTTGTTAAGGTGTGTAAAGGTAAAAGGCTTGATTTGGCAAGGTGTGTGAAGCTTGTTGCTTATGGAGATAAAGAAATTCAAACCAAAAGCTCAGTAGTGCTTTCATGTAATTTTGCTGGAAGATGCTGTGACTTGTTGTTTTATGTGGTCAAGAGGCACGTCCAGTTATTATTAGGACTAAAATACAGTTTGAAAATGGGACTGCTTTCATTTAATAAAGAAGTTGACCAAGTTAGATTAAAAGACCATTAGTCTAATTTTGTCCAGCACATTTTTCTACCTATTCTGATCTTTTGGAAGGCAAACTAGGTAAACTTCCAATTTTGTACTCCATGAAGTTAGACCCAGAGCTCAATCCAGTTATCAGGTCAGCACGTAAAGTTCCAGTAGCCATGCAGGACAGAGTCAAAGCCGAGTTAGATAAAATGGTGTGACAAGGTGTAATTTGTCCAGTTGAAACTCCAACTGAATGGGTATCTTCCATGGTGGTAGTGCTAAAAAGACCTCATCGTCTAATGTGCACAGTTGAAGAAGCCACAGCCTTGATGTCAAATGCCACTATTTTTTCTGTCTTAGATGCAAAGAGTTAATTATGGCAAATTCAGCTTGACAAAAAAATCCTCATCGCTCACTACTTTCAGTACTCTGTTTGGAAGGAACAGATTTTTAAGAATGCCATTTTGGATAAATTCTGCAAGCGAAGTGTTTCAGCGTGCAATGGAGCAAATTTTTTCTGGGTATCCCCATGCTATTATAGTACATTACATACTGGTAGGACATTGTGATGAAGCAGAACATGACAGAATCCTCAGAAAAGTTCTAGAAAGGGCATCAAGTGGATCTTAAGCTCAATGCGCACAAATCAAAGTTCAGACTGCAAGAAGTTACTTATGTTGGTCATTTATTTATGAGTACATCTCCAGACAATGTTCAAGCCCTGCGATGTTTTCTTGGCATGATCAACTACCTAGGCAAGTTCATTCCAGACTTGAGCCAACTTTCAGCACTACTCAGACAAATGATACATAAAGATGTATCCTGGTCTTGGTTAGAACAACAAAGAGCATTATGTCCTGAAACAGAGAATTGCTAGTCCACCAACTCTCAGATAGTATGATGTTCACAAGCCAGTTACACTTTCCTGTGATGCTCTGAATCACTCTGCTGTGTAAATACCTTACAACAGGAATTTCCAGGGGGCGAACACAAGGCAAATTGGCATAGGCTGCTCTCACTGAATGCCTCTCTGGCACTACTGGTAGGTCACAGAGACAGCCCACAGTGGTGCTGCACCTCTTTTTATTACAGCACCGTTTTAAGATTGTCTCTGAATCAGGTATGGTTACAGTGAGCAATAAAACAGGCTTACCTCTTGCAGTAACCTTTCTGAATTCCTCCTATAGTCTTTGCATCAGTAATGAAATATTTTGCAATACACACAAACTCACTCTCCTGTGCTTCTTTAAAGTTTCACAAAGAACTTCACATATCTTGGAAATTGTACAACACAGACTTATAGTGTCACTTCACTTTAGTTTAGTCATATTGGAGCTTTTACACAACAGGAAGAAAATCCTTTTTAAGGATTGTTTGCGGTGACATTTTAGAGGTGTATGACATAAATGCTTATTGGTGCAATTTGCAGTGTAAATAATAGTAAATACTTCTGAAGACAGAGTACAAATCAATGATGTGTTTCTTCAGCATCATGTATCGCTTTACTTGGTGCCAGGTGACAATTTGTAAGTCACTTGGTTTTGGAAATATTAAGGTACATAAGGAAATACTGGATAACTTCATAAATAGTAGCAAACAACTAGAAATATCTCCCGAGTACTGTAATATGGACAGTGAATCATTTTTGCTCTCCCACCATGACATTTAACACCATGTCTCTCAACTACCTGTAACTCACTTAGTTATTAAAATATGAATGAAAATATGAATAACAAATAATAACTAGTGGTTAGTATCTCCAGGACATCCTAAATTAAAATTGTGGGGCGTTTTATTACTTACACCTTGATATTTCCTATGCTGCTTATTATTAACTGGCAGATTAGTTAAGGGAAGTCCATCCCACCAAAAATATCAGCATGCCCTAAGGAGCTATGGGTGTTACATGGAACTAAATAAAGAATAAGCTATTGGCTGTGCAAAGCATTCCAACAATATATCAGAGCTACTACAACACTTTATCAGCGTTTCAGACGAGTTGTTACATGAAATCATCATCATTTATTTATTTATTTATTGATTTGCCATTTGTTGACCAGGTTAGTCTGACCTAGCTTTAGCCCTTTTTCAGAGGAGGCCCAGGGATAAAAGCTACACAATTATACACACACAAATGTAAGATGTAAGATATGAAACATGAAATATAAAATAGTACAAGAACTAGACTAGTACATTCATAGTTTACAGTTTAAAATGTACAATCTTTTAAGTCACAAGCTGTTTAACTGAATAAGACAGTCCAAGATAAGTTGTTTGATTTAAGCAATTAGGATAGTTTCATTATACACAACTGAAAAAATATAGTTAGGTGAATTCATTCATATAGGTAGAGGAGGAGTACAGTGATATCATTTAATCAAAGTGGTATTATTAATGCCTTTTTTATGCAGTAATAGGAGTATCAGAAGTTTGAGCTGTGGTAGTCAAGAGAAGAATCAGAAAGCAGGGAAGCAGATTTACTAGCAGGGCAAGAGTTAGGAAGTAAGGATGAAAGGGGGCGGGGGAGGAGAGGAAAATTTGAGAGTGAGATGAGTTAGAAGGGAGGTTATGTAGTAGGGTCAGAAGATGGAGCGTGTTTACAGTGGCATCATCATCTTCTTCTTGTTACCAAAATGATACCTAAAGTTGTACATCCTTAGGATTTTATTCCATATCTTAAAACCTTCAGATGAAGGACCTGTGGTGTCACTTTTATGCTGGTACACGAATAAACAAGTCTTCATAGGCTCTGTTTAAACAACTTTATTCTATACAAACACAACACTGTAAAGGCTTATTTGACTATGACTAAGTAACTTGTATACAAACTAGCTGCTGTAATCATACATGCTCACTCACTGGCTGCTTCTACAAAATGGCACTAGGGATTGCACGTCTGGAACTTATACGTGCACGCACAGCCTCTCATGCTTCTTAAAGATATAGCACACACAAGCTACACTCTGATCTACATGTGGAATATATTTCAGCCAGTAACCATCAACCATCAAATGTTTAGTTTCCTAAACATGGTAAGCAAATGTAACTATATTTTTCACTTTGGTTTTTCAATTTTATATAAAGCTAGTACCAAGTTCCTTATGTGCATGCATTGCTAATGATTTTCTAATGTTAAATTATATTAACAATACATGACAGCTTTTCAAATAGCTGCAGTGAGTAATTTTCATATCTGAAGATTTTTTTCCATTTAGGCTTAACATGCACTTTCATTTTTTGAAATTCTCTGCCCTGATATTTCCAGCAGCCTGCACAGAATAATTAATGATAACCTGAAGAAAATACCTTTCATCGGTAGGACATTCCAGTCATGCACAGGTGACTGACAATAATGGAGAAGATTTAGAAAGGTTCATGTAGAACTTCATCCCTCGTTAGCTTAGAAAAATAAAAAATGTCGACTAACCACTTAAGAACAGAATTATGAGTACCATTCAATGACATCTTTCTGAAAGGAAATAATGGTTAACAGCACTGAACATCTTCAGAAGTATCAAAGACTATAGTGGCAGCTGTGTTCTTCCGGTATAATGCAGGTTCTACAACATGCCTAGAAAGAAACTATGTTCACTGTCTTTAAGGACACAGTGCACTTCAATGGAAATGGTCAGATATTTATTCATTATTCTTTGATATGGCACATTGCTGAACAAAAATATAGGACAGTACTTAGTCATTTCCACCCACTTACCTGCATTGTGTAAACGAAGTGCTATGACTTCTTTATGTATGTCGAGATTATATGCCTGAAAATTCTACTGATACAGAAACTGCAATTAAGTATGTCAGCTCTAATTACTACAGTTTTAAGGGCAATGCCATTTGCAGTAGGTGAGTGTTGTTACAAGTTTAGACTGGAGTTTCCATACCTATAGCTGCTTGCTTTTTGGAGTTAAAATTTCTTCTGGAATGTAGTCTCAAGAACTCAGTGTGAATGAATAATGGAAACTGTGAAATCTGCACACTAAAAGAGATTTTGTATCTCTCAATAAACATGTTTTTTCTTCATTGGGAAAGAGGTAAATCCAATCATCTCCAGTATTCATTTGCTAACTTATGTTTATTTAGAATGCCAGCAAAAAAGAAAATTTGCATTTTCTAACAATCATATTGCAGACGTTGCTAACTATCCTGCTATTTTTCAAAGTTAAGCTAAGCATTTCTTGAAATATCACTTCCATCTATGTCATGTTTCACCATATGAGTGAGTTAAGCTCCTCAGCTATTCCAAGAAGAATAACTTGTTTTACACATAAGCTTTGAGAAGGTAAAAAAAAACATATCACTGATCCCCATTAACAAATTTTATTGGCAAAGTACTATTGGATCCATTAAACCAGGTTGTTCAGGTCTTAGCCGGTTATTGTTGGAGTTTAGGTTTTTGAAATGTGCAAATATGCAGACTATGATGCATGTGACCCCAAAATACATGTGTATCCTTCAAACATGCTCCTTCCCCATTCATCATGGCTGGAAAATGTTTATTAATGGAACCTGCCAATATAAGCACACCATGACTATATGTGGGGAAAAACTTGTCTCCATCAGTAGCACTCATTTTGTCAAAGTATCTGTCAACAAAAGAAGGATATGAGATAAGTTGAGCAAACCAAGAGAGTTTCTCCAAAATATTTCTATAGACAATATTTAGACTTCCTAAAAGATAACATCTTCACTAAAGTAATCCAGGAAAATGCAAAGAAATGGAAAGGCAGCAAATTTTAAAGTATCTGTTAGGGTTATTCTGTAACTTATCTATTAGAGCTTCACAGCCAGTAAGCACAAAGATTATGCAGGACCAGTTTTGCTCAAGAATGTACCCTGATTCTGCCCCTCTGGTGACATAGATGGATAAATTCCTGCCTGTGGCCCAGTTGACTTGAGTTTGATTAGCAACTCTGGTGACTGATGGAGTAGCAGGGAAGGGATGGGCATTCCTGCCCTGGAAGGGAGGGTGCTTGTTGATACACCCCCCCAAGGGGTGCCATGGTCCAAAGAGAAGAGATGCCCTTGGATGAAATCGGTAATCATAGGGAGATTTAGGAAAAGGGATGTAGCTATGGAATGGAAAAAAATGGATGGAAGCACACATGAGCTGAGCCCTCAGAACACTCTTAGGATCTATGACTGGCCCAGCAATACTGAAGTAAGCCCTAGGGGGTAGGAGAAAAGCTGGTAGACCAATCATGGACATGGGGCACTGGGGACTGAGACAGTGCCAATGAGGTCCAAGGGAGATCCAAGGAATTTAAAAAGAAAGTATTCTAATTCAGGATTACTTCCCTTCATAACTCTTGAATGTCCAATCAACTCTGAGGAGAACTTAACCTAAGAGATCAATCTCAGAATAGAAGTCATGAGTTGCTAACCAAATCTGCATGGCAGCAAGCACATCACATATTTAGATGTCATGCACTTTTATTTATTTCTATTTTAATATATTATTTTTAAAGAGTTTAGCCCACTAGGCATGAATGCTTTCTTTTAGGAGTAAGATAGGGACAGTGGTTACATGACTTGCACATAATAAGAGACTCTACTGTTGGATATTGAAGAAGCTAACTCATAGCTTTAATACTCTCAGTTAAACTGCCTTCTCATCCTTATTTCAAACAGACATGCATCGATAATTTTTAGTTCTAAGCAGTACCTTTACTCATGGCCACTGGAATATATGAGTATAATACTTAGAGAGGCCATGTTAAGATTTGATGATTGTCTCCACTGAGCCTTAGAATGTATATGAGTATACGTGTACATTTTATAATTTGCATTAGTAATAGAGCTCTTTTTTTCCACTTTGCTGTACAGTTTCTTATACCACAGGTTTTCACTTCTGTGCTAGAGACTATGAAATCCACTCAAGACATAATATGATGCTTGGACTTGAATGGTGTGGCAGAGATACTAGGGTTTGGTGACTTAACAGGCTTCAGGCTGTATGCGATATTATTACAAACTTGGATATGTGATACACCCAATGGGCCTAGACTTGGAGCACTTAGGCCATTAATAGATTTAGATAACTGCATACATTTTATGCATACTGATTATTCCTCTCAGCTAGAAAGCATGTCCTGTCTGGAGAAAAGTTAGACAAAAAGTTTAGTATGGAGGGGAGTGTTGGCAAGGCAGAGAAGCCATAATAGAAAAGCTGGGAGGAGCAGTTGGAATAAAATTACAACTTTGAGAAGCAGGAGGTTTAGGTTTGTAAGGGACAAGTACACAGGAGAGAGGAATAATAATATGAAGAGAGCTAACAGGAAAAAATAAGCTAGCTGTTAGGCATAAACATGGTGTGGATTTAGTGAAGTCACAAGTTCCTGTGGAATACATAGTACATTGTAAACAAAGATTAGATAGTAACTCTGAGGAAAGTCAATGAAAACAAGAAGAGGAATAGTAGAAAATGAGAAGTCTAGGGTTTAGAAAGAACCTGTTACAAGAAGGTGGAAGAAAGGAAAGAGTGATGCAAACAGGCAAGAAGTATTAAACGAAAGCAGATGAAATGCACAAACCATCTGAGTCAATAATCAGGGGAAGTCATACTGAAGGTTTACAACTGAGCTGAAGTTCACCTTTATTTAAAAGCTTAAAACCATGTAGGGTATTATATAAGTAAAACTTTTAAAATTAGACACTAAGAACAAATACAAATATAAGCAATATTTATCCTAGGCAAAATAAAATTAAATTAATGAACACTAATTATAGAAGGCTATGGGTCTGAAATCTAACTGTGAAAAGCTCGGCCTTTAAGGATAGTTAGAGGGAAAAAATCAAATGCAGCATGATTTGAAACTAAATCTGAACAATAATGACAGAAACAAATATGAACAACAGGTGTATGCCAGATAATAGCTATACAACATGAGGACTTGGTAACTAATATCACTACTGGGTAGTAAAGAAAGTTGGGAAAACAGTGACAGTAAAGCAAATTTAAACAACAAGTATGTGGAATAAAACAACAAGCATTGCAATGACTATTATATTATTGAATCTGTGATAGATACAGGGAGCAGGGAGATGCAAACAAAGTTATCATCCTTAGATCCATTACCACTCCCAGTACTAAACTGAACTGCATGATGCATGCCTAACAGCTATGTCAATAAATAAAGGATTAATACTTTAACAAAAAGGCTTAAAGAAGTTCACTAGTAAATTTCAATAATCTTGAAAATTTCTCTCATGGATAAACGAGACGTTTCTTCAGCAAGCCTTTGTCATCACTGCAGATTGTTAGAGAAAGGGCAGGCAACACATTCTATTGTTATTGCAGCTCTAAAATATCAAAGTAATGGAGCATTTTTATAAGCAAGGACGCAATCAGACAGGGAAACAGATATAAGGTTAATGATAAATGGTTGCAACTAATTTATTAATGGTGTACAAAGCAATCTCTGATGAGAGCTCGTATTTTACTTTTTGTCTACTGAAAGTAGTTACTTTAAGATATAACATGACTATGACACTGATAGTTTGTGATAGACCCCATACAGTATATAACTATATCTATATATGGGTCTACTTCTTCCTGTCGAATTTACAGTTCATCAAACTGCAGTAAACTGACAACACTTAGCCGAAAATCCACTTTTACGAAAGTTCATTTTTCCGGGATCAGTTTTATCGATATAGTGACTGTATTACTGGTAATGCAAGATGTACAAGTATGCAGCCTTTATGTAACATCTCATACACTGTAGCAGTTTTGAGGCATGATGGATATTAGGGAACTGTGAGAAATCTGCAGCTTATGTTACGTTATTTACACCATTCATAATGGTCAAATGGAGATTCCACTACAGTAAGGATAGGGGAATCTACCCTTGCAGTCACTGTAGTACGATCTTGGAGTTGGTATATATAATTTTCAAGGGGTGTGGGGGATGCAGGGGAGCTTGCATGCCTGCAAAAAGAATGGACAATGTGTGTTTTTGTTTTGTGTTTTAAATGTTTGTTGTTTCGGAGATAAGCAATTAATAATAGTGTTATTTTGTATTAATGGAAATTCGGCTGAGTGGTGTCGGTTAACTGCAGTTTGGTGAACCATAAATTTGATAGAAAGAAGTAAACCCCTAAATTTATATCTACATCTGTATCTATATCTATATCTATATCTATATATCTATAGATATATAGGTAGTTATAGATATAGATATACCTTATCTACATCTATAAATCTATTTCAATACATACACATCTATATATATATATATATATATATATATATATATATATATATATATATCATTCTGACTTGTTTACAGTGAAATTAGCTCAGAATTATTTAAAACAACAAACACATAGGAGATATGTTTATTTTCATTTAGCTGCAGTTTTCAGAATTTAGGAATATCTGCTAAATGTTTGATTAGATGGAACATTGAGAAATTAGTAAAATTTGCTTAAAAAGTTTTACACCATAAGACTAGATGAATTTACCAGTCATGCAGCCTGATAAATAAGGCAAATGTCTTAATATCTATGAAGTAAAGCATAAAATCAGGCTTCAGATAAGCAGCATATCAGAAGTAATACTTTGGAATTAAGGATAGGAGTAATTAATACTGAATTATGAGCTTTGATGTCTTCAAAATTCAAAGAAATGTAAGGAAGATTCCATTTCCGCAGCTTAAGAATAGGATGACATAAATGTAAGACAGTGATAATACTGAATCTGAAATATTTTTAGTAGTATGACCATGCAAATTAGAGACTGCAGCATTAACTGTAATAGTGCCAAAAAAGTGGTGTCAGCTTGGTGGGTATTTTTTTTTGATTTCACAATAAATTACCGACTTAGTAGCAAGCAGGATTCTAGGGTGAATCCCAATCAACATCTGCAGCAATACATGTGTGAGCACAAACACATACACTCACATACAGCCACGTACATACACATACACACACACACACACACACACACACACACACACACCTATATATATATATATATATATATATATATATATATATATATATATATATATATATATATATATATAATCACTTTATAATCCCAAAATTCTGAAATATCGAATTTCAGAATCCCGAGATTATAAAGCTGAAAGCTGAAAACTCCGAAGCCCCAGAATCGCGAATTTCAAAATCCCGAAGTCCAGAGATGTTGAATTAGCGCTTCTAGTGTTGTGCTGTGTGAATGGATAGCTGGAAGTTCAGGTAAGTATTTATGTTTAAGTGTTTTAGTTAGGGGCTTTAGTGTCTGTCAGTGTGTTTTGTTACTGTGATATGTGTGTGTGAGGGAAATGTATCTTGTATGGTGGTGTTTTCGTGTGTTTGTCTGTGTAGTGTGACCTTGGATTTAGTATACTTAAGTGGGGGGGGGTGCAGGTGGGCTTGCCCCCTTGCTTGCATGTAGTGTAGGTTTGTATGTTTGTATGTGTGGGGTGGTGTGTGTATGTGCATGTGTGTGGTATATGGTTAGTGTAGGAGTCACGATTTTGAAATTTACTCTTCTGGGGATTCAGGATTTTCAGGTTTCGGCTTTATGATCTCAAGATTCTGAAATTCGATATTTCAGGATTATAAAGTGAACCTACATATATATATATATATATATATATATATATATATATATATATATATATATATATATATATATATATATATATATATATATATATATATATATATATATATATATAGTATAGGCAGACTATCCATGTAAGCTGTACTGGTGAAGTCAATAAAAGAACTGAAACGTGTATGTCCACAGCTAGCGAGGTGTGGCTTTATTGGCCTTATTGTAACATAAAAACTTAAAAAGTAAAATTTCATGGACATTCAGAAGCCATGTATCTGAAACACTTCATGCCCTTAAGGGTTCATTTGTATACATCACATGAACCTCCATTACAGGAGGTTTAAGGTATCACAAAGTGAAAGCTCTAGGTTGGCTGGGTTTTTCTTGCAGCTTATACTAAATGGTTTGTCTGTCTGACCTTTTAACCTTTTGTTTGGATATTTATATGTGTATATGTATACAGACATGCACATAAAAATATACATGCACAGACTTGTGCATGTGCAAGCATACGGGCACACATATATGTGTATACACACACACACACACACACACACACACACACACACACACACACACACACACACACACACACTCTCACAAACTTAATCATCTAGCTAGACCATAGTGAAACAGAAGCTCAGGTTTTCAATGTGATAAGCACATTTAGACAGATAACACAGCAATAAAAAACATGAAATCCCCTTGGAACAAAATGGATGAGTTAGGTCAGGAACTTCAATATCAGGCAGCAACCACAAGAGAGTAAATTACTTCCATATTCTAAAATACATTTGTAGCAAGTTACTTGCAGTGCGAGTGAATGTCAAAAAAGGCAGGCATTTTCTATTTCAGTGAGAAACTTTTAAACTTTTCAAGGTGCAACTATAAACATCTTGAAGCTTTATTGTTTCCCATATAGAAGTTGTTTAATGTAAGTACACTTATGATACAGAAACAAGGCTAAATGCATCCTTATTACCTCAGTGTCCAGAATCACAGCTCCGCAGAATATGTCAGGGCAATGCAGTGTGCATGACAACCAAGTATTAATAATGGCATATCTATGCTATAAAATGCCCTGCACCACAGAATATGTCAGTACAGAGCAGTGTGCATGACATGTAAGCATTAATAATGAGACAGCTATATTATCAAATGACCTGCACCTCCGTATATGTCAGTACAATGTAATGTGCATTACATCTAAGCATTAATAATGATATAGCTATGCTATAAAATGACCTGTATCTCAGACTATGTCAGTACAGTACAGTGTACATTACATGTAAGCATTAATAATGACACATCTATACTATAAAATGACCTGCACCTCAGTGTATGTCAGTACAATGCTGTGGGCATGCCCTTCAAGTATTAATAATAACAGACAGCTATGCTATTAAATGATCTGTACCTCAGAGTATATCTGTATAGTGCTGTGTGCATGCCATCTAAGCATTAATAATAACACTGCTAGACTATAAAATGACCTGCACATCAGTGTATGTCAGTACAATGCAGTATGTATGACATGCAATCATTAATAATAACATAGCTATGTTATAAAATGCCCTGCACCACAAAGTATGTCAGTACAGAGCAGTGTGCATGACATGTAAGCATTAATAATGAAACAGCTATATTATAAAATAACCTGCACCTCAGAGTATGTCAGTACAGTGTAGCATGCATTACATGTAAGCATTAATGATACAGCTATAATATAAAATGACCTGCCCCTCAGAGTATGTCAGTACATTGCAGTGTGCATGACATGTAAGCATTAATAATGACACATCTATACTATAAAATGACCTGTGCCTCAGAGTATGTCAGTACAGTGCAGCGTGCATGATATCCAAGCATTAGTAATGACACATCTATACTATAAAATGACCTGCACCTCAGTATATGTCGGTGCAATGCACAGTGCATGGCATGTAAGCATTAATAATGATACAACTATGCTATAAATGATGTGCAGCACAACTTTGAGTTTTCTGTGGGATCATGGAGAACAGAAATTTTTCATGTTGTTTATATACATTCAGAAACAGTGATGCAGCTCTGTCCCTTTCAGATGGTGAATAGTGCCTGACAAAATTATGCTAAGGTATTATTGCAACAGCCAGATAATTAGTATTTCTTAGAAATGGCAGTCATCAGGCACTCCTTGTTCAGGACCACCACTTGGCCTTGCATAACAGGATGTCTAGTATAGTAGATTGCCCAATAATGTCAAAGTAAATGGCATCACCAAAAAAGTGTTGTCAGATGTAAAGTTTGGCAGCCTTTTCTGGTACTTTTTGATATGGTAAACATATGACAGGATTTCTTTATTGAGACCTAGGATCTTTGTTTTGCGGCTGAAAACTGTTTGTATAGTTATCTTGTTTTAATCTGACTATACAAAGGTGAATAGGAAACTGCAGCTGGCAAAACTTTGTTTTCAGAAACTTGGAACTTAAGATATTTTTTTGTCAGTTTAGGGCTTTCAATACCTACCATTATTCTGCACTGGTGTGAAGGGAGGCACATTTTTTATCCAATAAATCACTGCAGTGCAATTCAGAAGTATAAAACCCATAATAAACAATAGCTATGCAACAAGCTGGTTTATAACCTCAAATTACTGAGTGGTTTGACTTCAATAATCCTTTTAACTAAATGGTCTCATATTCAGAAAACTTTGGCCTGTTAGAAAACCATGCTCCATTAATGTAATAGTCTCAAAGTAACACTTTTTATTTATTTTTTCCTGTGTTTTTGTTTACATTTTGTTTACCGGTAGAGCACATGACCAGTTGCAGTCTCTGTCCATTTTATATTCAAAATTGTAGCAACAAAAATGTAACAATAATAACCAACAATGGAACACAAAGATAATACAAACTAGCCACAAACAAAAGAGATACTGTACACACACTTTACAACGTGTTGAGGTGTGTATGTTACAAAGTGGAAAGGTAAAATCACAGGAACAGCAAGAAAAGAGTGAGAAGAACATTTTGCCTTGGAAATTGTAGGGGGTAACAGAGGGTAAGGCAAGGAATAAGTAGTGGTAAAAAGACAGTCTAAGGAGACTGACGAACTGAGAAAGGTAAATGTAACATGACAATGAAAATGAAGAAAGAGATGCTGTGCACATATTTATAGGAAGCAGATACATAGAGGTAATCAATGCTGTAGTTTGGCAAATGGGATGACAGGAGAGAAAATTAACCTAGTGTAGAGATTTGCTGCTTAAGTGATACATCCTCTATTCTAGCCTTTGAATTTGTGCTGATAAAATAGATACTGTTTGTGTTGTGACCTAGTGTAGCTGGTATGCTTAGTGAGATAGTGAAGAGGGGATTGCCACTGTTTAGAGCAAGTGCAGAGAAATTAGAGTCAGACTTATGTAGATGAGTGGATGGGGCTTGGATATCAGGACCTACTGTACCCTGGCTTCTGAGTTTGTAGGTTGGGGTAGTACTGATTAGTTTGATTGCTAGTGGAGAAAGGGCATTTTGGTAAAATAATTTATATAGTTGGGAGCTCAAGTGTAGTTTGGGAATTACTTGTACTAGGAGACAGTTTGCCTGGGATAAAGTAATGCAATATTGTACAATGTGAAATTAACTGTTTATGAAGTGGCACATTTTATTAGATAAGCTCTTTACAAAGATGATTTTTTTTTGAGGAGGTGGTAAACAAGTGTAAGCCATACTCAAGTTGAGTGAGCAGGACATCTTTACCAAAGACTACCCTAGCTGAACTACATGTATGTATTTTATAAGCCCTGAAAAGGAAGCAATTTATTTTTGATCTATGTTTTTGAGTATACCCCTGAAAGTTAAGCGACTGATTGAGCTGGATGTCTAGGTACCTGAATAAAATGGTGATGTTAATAACTGTGTGGTTCTGCCACTCTAAATGCTGGAAAGAGCTGAAAGTATTGGAAAGTTGTTTTATTTAGTAACACAGTGAATAACTTTGTTTTTGAAGGCAAAAGGGAGATGCTTTTTGGAGCTAAGCCAGAGATTTAGATCCAGATGTTTGGTTTGTAGTTATTTTTGATTACCTGTTGCACTGGGTTGGAATTATAGATAACCATGACATCTCCATATAAGAAGAGTTGTATCTGTGGTAGGTTAAGGGGTAATTTATTTACAAAAATGGAATATAGTTTTTAGATAAGTATTGACCAGTATGGTAGACATGATTCAGCACAGGCAGTTATGTGATAGACAGACAGAAGCCAATCTTCATAGTAATGGATCTATTAGTCAGGAAGCACTTGTCCCAATGTGTGGCTTTAGACATGATGCCAATGTCTAGAAAGTGATTAAGTAACATTGAGTGGTCTACCATGTCAAATGTCCAGGTAAGGTCAATGAATATGGTGCTGGTAAGATTTCCTTTATCCATGTTGGTGAGTATGTTATGAGCTGCTCATGGAGCTGGTGAGTCCACAGTGCAGTCAATGTACTCTTTCCATTGCAGTCATCATGTTGTTTGTTGGAGATCAAATTATATTTTTGCAGATATGAGGTAAGGTGACTACAGTTATTTTTCAAGTATATTGCCAATGGTAGAAGTATGGATATGGGCAAGTAATGGCTGGTGGAGGGGTGCTATGGATCTTTAGGAACTGATTTAATGAAGGCTGACTTCCAGATTGTGGGCATGTTGTCAGTTTTGAGGGTAAGTTTAAAGATAATTTGTGTGTGTGTGTGGGGGGGAGGGGGGCAATGTGGCCTGTACAGTGATAAAGAAACCAAGAGCACAGATTGTCTAGTCCAAGGGGTCATTTGCTTGGGAATGATTTTAGTAAAGAGTAATGGGGAAGTTACTGGAGGCTGAGGGGTTAGACTCGATTTAAGAAGAAGAGAAAGGAATGTTATGTCCATAGGGGAGGCTAGACAATTCTTTCAGAAATTCAAACACTGGGGGAATGCCAATATAACAGGAAATATGTACCTGTGCAGAAAGTTCCTTTGGAAGAGCTCTCACAGAGATATCATTTAGTTCATGCCAGAATTATTTGGAAGAGTCTAGCAGTGTGGTTTATTTAGATTTGCACTATCTGGCATTGTGCCTACAGATTGTTTGCTTAGTGAAATTATATAAGTTTGTGTAGTGTTGTCCATTTGTGGTCGAGGAAACTTTTTTCCAGTTCTTTCAAGCTTCATCTTAGACCTGCATTAAGGTTTTGTTTGGTGAACCATTCAGTGCTGATATGCTTATATAGTTTGGAAACCATGGAGAAGTGATTGCTCTAAAGATTTAGAACAAGGTGAAAGAACTGAATAACAGTAATGCTGGGTTAGGTTTGGCAAAATATGAGTGACCAGTAATATTTATTTATTTATTTGACATTTGTTAACCGGGTTAGTCTAACTGGGCCAGGAGTCCATTTTCATTGGTGACCCAGAGAGAAAAGCTCCAGTACATGATAAAAAAATAGTACAACAGAAAAGACTTAATGGTTTTCCATACCAGTTAAGTTTTGAATACAATGAAATAATTATAATACAAAAATTGTGCATCAGGGCCGGCAACTCGGCATGTATAAATCTACTGCCAATCATTAGCGGACCGGAGTTACGCTGTGGCGACCCCTAAATGGGAAAAGCCGAAAGACACAACAACAATAACAACAAAGATATCTTTCTAATACAAACATGAACATAATGTAAACCTACATCTATATACATACATATATAAGTAATGTAGACATTAAGGTGAGTGAGTGTAATTAGGTGTTAAGTAGGACAATTATGAAGTGGTGGAGTGAGATGTCTGTATAAAGGAATAGTGGTAATACAAATGTAAATATTGTTAGGTAGGGTCCTGATGGGGGCAGGACTTTGTGCTGAGTAGGTGTAGTCTAAGTTCCTTTTTAAAGTGATTGAGTTGAGGGATGGCTCTTATGTGTGAGGGGAGTTTATTCCAGACTTGGGGTATAGTGCATTTGTATAGTAGTTTTCCAACATATATGATAGATTTATAAATATTGAGGAGTTGCTGATTGGATGTACGGAGAGGACGAGTGGTGGTATAAGAGGATACAAGGGAGGAGAGGGATAGGCAGGAAGATGGTTAGTATAGTAAAGAGTGTGTTATTTGAAATTGTGATAGTAGTAGCTGTTGGGGGAGTTCCAGCCATTGAAGAGAGTTCAGAGCAAGACAGTGTTAAGAGTTATAAGAAGAGTTCATGACAAATCCAGTTATTTTGTGATATGTTTGTTGGAGTTTAGATAACACAGTAGATTGCATGTTAGGTAGGATTGGGGCAGCATAGAGAAGGGAGGGGAGGAGGAGAGCCTGACCCAGGGAGAGTCTAGAGTTAGAAGTGAGAAATTTTCTATTACAGTATAGTAGACCACGTTTTCGGTTGTTTTTTTTTAATACTTTGAAGGATATGCAAGTTAAGTTTTAGTTCATCATCTATGATGGTGCCAAGGAGTTTACTGTGGGGTTCAGGTTTAATGGTGCTCATGTTAGAGGATGTGATATCAAAGGCTGATTTATGATGAGAGAGAGAATGAGGGAGAAATAGCAGGAGTTTAGTTTTTTAAGGTTTCGGATGAGTTGATTATCAGAGAACCACTTTTCAATGGATAGAAAAGGGCCTTGGATATGAGTATGGAGGTCTGAGATATTGTTGGCAGTGGAGATGAGTGTAGAATCATTGGCATATTAAATAAATGAGGATTGTTTGCAAGAGGTGGGAGGTCATTGGTGAAAATATTAAACAGGAGGGGACCCAGGATGGAGCTCTGGAACACTCCAGATGTGATGGGTAGGGAGGGGGAGCAGATGGAGAGCCATTTGACAGATTGTTTCTTATTGGAGAGGTAACTAGTGAACCAGTCAAGGGAGGGAGCAGAGAGATTGAGATTATCTAGTTTAGATAAGAGTATAGCGCGACAGACAGTATTGAAGGCTTTGGACAAGTCAAGAAAGAGACAGGAAACAAGTTGGTTATTATCTTCAGCCTCAGCTATTGTATGATTAAAAGATAAATGTGCAGTGTCAGTAGTGTGGTTTGGCCTAAAGCCATGTTGACTGAGTGTAAGAAGGTTTTCCCGAAATAGAAAATTGAGCAAGTGAGTGTGAATGCATTTCTCAAGTATTTTTGAGACATGGGAAAGGATGGCTATGGGTGTGTAGTTAGATGAGTCAGTATAATCCTCCCCTTTATGCAACGGGATGATGAAGAACAATTTCCAAATGTCTAGGACTGCGGTTTCTTGAATGGCTCTGTTTATTAGCAGGGATACAGGTAGTTTTTCAACAGCTAGTTTGAGGAAGATAGGAGGATGGCTGTCTGTAGAGGGAGAGAAGGGTTTGAGCTTGAGCAGGAGAGATTTCATAATAGGTAGTGGAGACATGTTGAAGGGAAAAAGGGTTTTTGTTGAGTGGATTTGCAGAGGTAGGAGTGGGGTTGAGGTTGTGGTTGGTGTTACTAAGTTTTTGGACAGTATCAATGATGTAATTATTGAGTAGCGTAGCAGTTTTTAGTAGAATATTATTTGGGAAAGAGAAGGGAGTAGAAAGGCATCCAGGATGGAGAATATTTTAAGGGTTGTCCAGAATTTATGTGGATTGGTACATGGTGGATATCTAGGTTGCAGTGTGAAATGTTTGTTGAGCAATGACTGGAGTAGCACTATTATGCACCCAATATCACTGCTTTGAATAAATACTCCCTTTGGTCAGATCTCCATGCATACTGAGATCTTTTTTTATGACACTTTGTGTGCAGCATTATTGTGTTTGTAATACTGACTTCTGGCTCAGAGTAAATATAGTATTGCAAGCTATATTCCTCTGTATCTTGTGTATGTGCATTTAAAGGTGATTGCATCATTAATGACACTTAATAAGCTTAAAATTGAAAGAATACACCTTTTTCTCCCAGAAGTCTTAATACTTTTCTGAATTCTATATACCACATTTTGATCACCTCATCATATTTGCTACACTTGTTTACTATCTGTGGGTGTTAATTCTTTGATTAATCTCCTGACTCCCATTGGAACGGGAATCCAGACATTGCTACAGGAACAACGAAATCTTTCCAAATTGGTTGTTCCTATTCAGAGGCATGTACCTGCTGTGGACTTTAACGATGGTACAGTCCGCGCAAGGGGGAACGTCAATCATGCTTCTGTTTCCAACACGGATTTCCATTGCACGCCGGCAGCTTTACGTAACACTAGTTCTTCACCCATTCTGGCCGTCCAGTCGGCCGGTGTAGCGGAACCTAACCATCGCCCGGCCTCATCCTTCAATGAATGGTTTTTGTCCAAACCTAAGTTTGCCTACGAGGAGCATTTCCACGGCCGGGGTACTAGTGGCGTTACTTATTCTGAACTCCAACGCCGTTTTGAGAACGCCCTGTATCGTTACAAGACTCTAGACTTGGACAACCTGTATCTTACGGAGAACTTAAGTAAAGGTACTATACCTAAGGGCCTAAGGGTATATAAATACCCCAATCAAGTTATAACGGGAAGTCCTTTTCACAAGGATCTTATTGAGGCTTTTGATCAATGTGGGCGCAGTATTGTTAAAGCCATCATCAAAAAGAACAATGAGGAACTTGTTATGTTACAGCAGGATATTTCTGTGTATTATAGACGTATGTCTGATGATCTACAATTTGATTCTGGTAAATGTCATGAGATTAGAAGGGATGTTGACTCACATTGTGAAATAGTTTTAAATCGCAAATATAAAAAGCTAAGAAGGGATCTGGTTGAATATGAGCAGGGGCGACAGTACCCCAATCCACCTCCATTCAAACAGCATTTTTTCCACCATGTACCTGAACAAGAATTTCCCCCTAATAGTTCCTTTGCGGAAGCCCCTATAGAACAGATGAATAATGAATTTTCACATGGTGAGGGTGATGAATCATTTTGTGAAGGGGAACAGGCCCCGCGCAGGTCAGAGCATATACGCCAACAAGGGCAACAACCCCCCAACAATTACAACCCTTTAGGTCAACTACCCCCCCTGGTACAAAGAGGGGGAGGGAGAGGGGGGTACACTCGGGGATGGAAGAAAAATCAGAGGCAGAAATGGTAAACAATTTCGAGCATGTAGTTACAGCTTTGGGATCATATACTTTACACACCTGTAACAACTATCACATTTATAACTATAGTAATTTTGTTATTTCTGACCAATGTTTTCAGTTGTTTACCAAGGGGTTTAAGTATGTCCCCAAAAAACATGGCAATTTAATTAATGCTATTCTGGATCTCAAGCTGTTTACACGTAAACTAAATTTGGAACATCTGATGGGGAATTTTAAGGGTGCTTCTGGTGTTTTTTTGAAAAAATCTAGCACCTTTAATCCCCCCCTCCATCCACAAATAAAAAAATTTGAGAAAAGGGTAGAAGGTAGGTTTAGGAAAGATAAATTGGTTTGCGGAATACTTTTGCCTAATTGTGAGCTTTTTCGCTTCAAGCTGTTGGACTGGTGTGGCTGCTTTTGCCTTTTCGTGAAATTTGTTATTTTGCAGCTCTGCCTTGTTTTTGAGTTTGTTTGTGATGGCCGCTAGTCCGACGGCTTCCTTGAGGCAGGAACAACAGGGGGGTCCCTCTGTGGATCCTTTCAGGTCCGAAACGGACGGATTTATTCAGCTCACGGGCCAGTTGACTTCTTTGATTAATCTCCTGACTCCCATTGGAACGGGAATCCAGACATTGCTACAGGAACAACAAAATCTTTCCAAATTGGTTGTTCCTATTCAGAGGCATGTACCTGCTGTGGACTTTAACGATGGTACAGTCCGCGCAAGGGGGAACGTCAATCATGCTTCTGTTTCCAACACGGATTTCCATTGCACGCCGGCAGCTTTACGTAACACTAGTTCTTCACCCATTCCGGCCGTCCAGTCGGCCGGTGTAGCGGAACCTAACCATCGCCCGGCCTCATCCTTCAATGAATGGTTTTTGTCCAAACCTAAGTTTGCCTACGAGGAGCATTTCCACGGCCGGGGTACTAGTGGCGTTACTTATTCTGAACTCCAACGGCGTTTTGAGAACGCCCTGTATCGTTACAAGACTCTAGAGTTGGACAACCTGTATCTTACGGAGAACTTAAGTAAAGGTACTGTACCTAAGGGCCTAAGGGTATATAAATACCCCAATCAAGTTATAACGGGAAGTCCTTTTCACAAGGATCTTATTGAGGCTTTTGATCAATGTGGGCGCAGTATTGTTAAAGCCATCATCAAAAAGAACAATGAGGAACTTGTTATGTTACAGCAGGATATTTCTGTGTATTATAGACGTATGTCTGATGATCTACAATTTGATTCTGGTAAATGTCATGAGATTAGAAGGGATGTTGACTCACATTGTGAAATAGTTTTAAATCGCAAATATAAAAAGCTAAGAAGGGATCTGGTTGAATACGAGCAGGGGCGACAGTACCCCAATCCACCTCCATTCAAACAGCATTTTTTCCACCATGTACCTGAACAAGAATTTCCCCCTAATAGTTCCTTTGCGGAAGCCCCTATAGAACAGATGAATAATGAATTTTCACATGGTGAGGGTGATGAAGCATTTTGTGAAGGGGAACAGGCCCCGCACAGGTCAGAGCGTATACGCCAACAAGGGCAACAACCCCCCAACAATTACAACCCTTTAGGTCAACTACCCCCCCTGGTACAAAGAGGGGGAGGGAGAGGGGGGTACACTCGGGGATGGAGGAAAAATCAGAGGCAGAAATGGTAAATAATTTCGAGCATGTAGTTACAGCCTTGGGATCATATACTTTACACACCTGTAACAACTATCACATTTATAACTATAGTAATTTTGTTATTTCTGACCAATGTTTTCAGTTGTTTACCAAGGGATTTAAGTATGTCCCCAAAAAACATTGCAATTTAATTAATGCTATTCTGGATCTCAAGCTGTTTACACGTAAACTAAATTTGGAACATCTGATGGGGAATTTTAATGGTGCTTCTGGTGTTTTTTTGAAAAAATCTAGCACCTTTAATCCCCCCCTCCATCCACAAATAAAAAATTTTGAGAAAAGGGTAGAAGGTAGGTTTAGGAAAGATAAATTGGTTTGCGGAATACTTTTGCCTAATTGTGAGCTTTTTCGCTTCAAGCTGTTGGACTGGTGTGGCTGCTTTTGCCTTTTCAATGACTGGAGTAGCACTATTATGCACCCAATATCACTGCTTTGAATAAATACTCCCTTTGGTCAGATCTCCATGCATACTGAGATCTTTTTTTATGACACTTTGTGTGCAGCATTATTGTGTTTGTAATACTGACTTCTGGCTCAGAGTAAATATAGTATTGCAAGCTATATTCCTCTGTATCTTGTGTATGTGCATTTAAAGGTGATTGCATCATTAATGACACTTAATAAGCTTAAAATTGAAAGAATACACCTTTTTCTCCCAGAAGTCTTAATACTTTTCTGAATTCTATATACCACATTTTGATCACCTCATCATATTTGCTACACTTGTTTACTATCTGTGGGACTTGCATTTTCAAACTCCTATTTCTCATGTTTGTGCGACACAGAGATTTTAGTAGCAGGCAGCACTTATGCCAGATATCTTGTAAACACACCACCTACTCTTAATGGCAGTAATTTGCATAGTATTTGATCTGCTTCATGCACAGGTGGCCTGATCACTTTTCTACAGTATGGTGTGTTGCTGCATATATCAGATGTGGGCAGACTGCTTGGTCACTGTCAGCATGGCTTATGATATAATGCTCCCAACTAAACTTTCTTATTCAGCATTTTTCAGGGTTGTTCATCCAGTCTCAATCATTTTCCTGTGTGTGCGTGCATGCATGCGTGCGTGTGTGTGTGTGTGTGTGTGTGTGTGTGTGTGTGTGTGTGTGTGTGTGTGTGTGTAGATGGATAGACAAAGAGACACACATATAGTGGGTATCCTGATGGATCCAAATGTATTAATCATTTTTTTCTTGAGTTAGTCAGTGTAACCCACTTTGGTCCTTCATACTTTTACAGCATATAATATGTACATCCAACCCACCACAACATGCCATGTAGCACATAATTGCAATCTTATCATGTATTATACCAAAGACTGCAATTTTTGATTGTTCTGTCATTGGCCATGTTTTTATTGCACATTACATGGACATAGCTTACAATTTCAGTAGCTTCAAATGAGTAGTGTGGTATTTTAAGGCAACAGTGTACACTCAGGATGGTGCCACACAATGCTGAAATGAGTGTACTTCATTACATCACCTTCCTTAATCCCTCCACAGCTTCACCTAGCCTAAGCAGACAAAGGCTTCTGCCAACAAGGCTGGAATCTCTGCAGTCTCTTCTTTTTGATGTCTGACCTAATACTAGGAACCATCTACCTTTAGCTAATATGGAAAAAATCATGCTATTCTTTAGTGGCATTAGCTACAAGTGTGCCATGCTACCTTTTGGCTACCTGGAACCTTTGTACCTTCATATCAGCTATTAGTAGAAGAACAGTGATGATGAAATCTTGCATAGATAATTAGATTTCCTTAGCAACCACCATCTCCTTTTCTTGCACAAAAGACTAGTGATGTTGCAATAAGTGGCAACAACATATGTTTTTTTTTTTTTGTTTTGACCTTGTTAACATGTGAGAAGTTCAAACATGGGTCTAAACATACCTTTAAATATGTGTAGATCTGCACAGTTTCCAGTTGTACCCAATCTGGTCAGATTACACTCATACTGATTTGTATTTTACCAAGCCTTTTGTCATTCTACATGCCATAGGTCTCCCTATAGAAATGTCTGCATTCAATTTGTTGAGCGCCAGCATGCAGAAAAAAAAAAAACTGCAGGAGAAGAATGAATTTCTGCACAGACAAGCCTGTCTGCAACTCCTGATGTCTCTCACGTCCTAAACCTACAGTAAACTCTCAGTTAACCGGCACCGATGGGGACTGGTGGATGCTGGATAACTGTAGTTTCTATTTGCTTGAGCGTTACTATTAAAAATAGGCATGACTAATACTGTACCCTATACTACTTGTTTGGTTTGGCTTGTTCTCAGGTTGGGGAGAGAGGGAATTTATTCCTATCTTCCTTTTTAAAACTCTAAAACTCTGAAACATAAGGTATGTTTATGCAGGGGGGAAACAGAAAGTGCAACACATGAAAATTGTACTGTATTTCTTCTTTTTTTTTTTTTTTTTTTTTTTTGCAGGTTGCTTGAGAGTGCTGGTTGCTTGAGTTCCAGTTAAATAAGACTTTAATGTATATAAGCTAACTCTGAGATTACCGTACTTCAAAGAAAAGAGAATATTCTGAGAAATGGACATCTCAGACTTAGTATATACTAGTCCATTTTTTGGCCATTCTGTCTAAATGTTTCTGGGTTCATGGTAGCTGGTCCTGACATTTCAAATATTACCCTATCCATTTTTCAGGGCTTGTTCCAGCAAGTCGCAACATTTAAAATAGTTACCATAATCCATATCATAGACTCGGTTTTCAATAAATTAAATCTGACACCCCACTGATATAACCATTAGCATATCTTAATAAAATCCTCAAAAAGTTTGTTTGCAGTTTCTCGCCTGCTTTTGTGAGAAAGAGAGAGTGAGATAAAATACAAAACACTGAGGTTTAACATATGCATATTCATCAGATACTTCGGTATAATGTCAGATCAAATGTCAGTTCAAATCATTTATTTCTTTATTATTTTTTGGTAGAAATTGTGATTACATTTTTAATGTGGCAATTCATTTTTACTGATGATTAATATTTGTAAATGTTGAGTTCTTAATGCTATCAGAACTGTTTTGTGAGTGTTCCTCACAGGTGGTACCAAAAAACACAGCAAATCTTTGGTTGTGGAATTAAAAATCCCTTAAAATGCATTTTGGAGGGAGAAAAGAAACACCCCAGTGCATGAAGGCTCCAGCACTCATACCCCTATAACTGCTTTTATATGTCCATCTCATGATCACTGTACTTCTGAGAAAATGGAGCAACATCTGGGAACCCACAACTGCAATGTGCTGTTCCAAAAAAAAAGTTTTTACAAATAAGAGTATAGCATCCATTACAAAATATGGATATGTATGTATGTATGCATATATATATATATATATATATATATATATATATATATACATATATATATATATATATATATATATATATATATGTATCTGAATAGATATCTAGTTTTATATAGGTTCATAGGTAAGTACTAGGCTAATGGCCCTGGAGCCTTTACAAAGAAGCAAGGCACACACGGTGGACTGTGGTGCACGGTCCAAACCAATAGACACAAAACCAAAGAGGGACCAGCACACACGGCAGCAGATATAGAATATAGATTTTATTCCAAGGTAGCTATAAAGCTGCCTGCCATAAAAGTAACAGACCGGTTTCGGCTTGTAAAGCCTTTATCAATGTTATATCTTCATTTCAAAAAGTTAATTTACTAAACAACCTCACATCCTGGTATTCTTTATATACACTTCATTTAAAGTGGTATGCTCCTGCCATAGGTAGACAGGCTAATGTGACACATTCAAAACTTGGATCATATAAACACCAATACAATGAATATAAGAGATTTAATCAGACATAGAAATCTGAGTCCCTAAAAGATAATTTCAACTAATACTTAATTGCAAACATGCAAATGTAATATATTATCCAAAGCCATGAAAAAGCTTATGTTTGGCCAGGACTCACTTATAAATATAAATTTGTAAAGTGTCATGTAACATTTGGGCTTGAATGAATGACCATATGTAACATGAAGTATTTCTCAATATCATAAGTGGTACAAATATGTACAGCTAACACAAAAATGTTTAAAAAATTTATAATATTATTGCCTGGATGTACCTTCATGTACTTCACATTCATTTAATCCTGGTTTGAAAAAGGCACCAAGATTTGTGATCCACTTACTTTCCATGTTGTTTAACCTGGTATGCCATCCCATCTTAAAATTTCTGTGAAGTTGAATTTTGTCTATAATAACAAACTTGAACGAAGCACCTGTGTGGTTTTTGCTGTGTTTGTATAGACCATTTGTTATTCATCTATTTCTGATGGAACTTAAATGTTCACTGATTCTTATTCTGATGGGTCTAGAGGTCTGACCAACATAAAAGGCAGAACAGGTACAGTAGGCCAGATAAATGACCCAATCAGAGCTGCAATTTGCAAAAATGTTAATATTGTAAACCTTGGAAGTGTTTTTACTAGTAAATTCCTTTGTTTTACAAATGTGCTGGCATGCACAACAATGTCCACAAGGATAGCAGCCCACTAGTGGGTCCCCAAAAAGTGTTGTTTGTATTGTAGAAGCTGGTGTAAATCTTTTATAACGTGTTAAATGAGATTGGATGGTACGCCCCCTATGGTAGATAAAAGCACATGTATCTGGGAGAATATCATTAAGAAATGAGTTTGATTTTAATATGTCCTAGTGTCTACTAACGATCTGTCTGAAACTGGATGTATTGTTTCCATAAGTGGTGACTAATCTGATGGGTTGTTGACTTTGGAATTCATCATCCTCTTGTGATCTCTTATATTTCAATAGATCAATAGAACACTTATTATCCTCTAACCTTTCCCGTCTCTGGAACTCACTCCCACCATCCATCCGTACCACCTCTAATCACTACCTATTCAAAAAATCCCTTCATTCACATCTTAGGTCCCAATGGGATTGTTCTTGCTCCCACCCCTCATAAATTATGTCATCCTACCTCCTGTATGCATTGAGGCTCAACTTTACCTAACAAAGCTTGTTTCCTTCTGAATAATTACACTGTAATGTAATGTTGTGCTCCTTCTCCAACACAACTCTGCTATGTTATCACCTTATTGTCTCAGCTCACGTACATCACATTAATATTCATTTATTGTATTTTTGAATACTTCTTGACTTTTGAACTAAATGTTTTACCCACTACTTGTATAATTTAATAATAGTTAGCTATCTTGTGTATGTAACTCAGTTTTTATGTGCTGGAGCTTTTCTCCCCAGGACTCCATTGAAAACGGGTTCTTTTGGCCCAATGGACTATCCTGGTAAACCAACTGCAAATAAATAAAATAAAATAAAAATCCGATCTTCTGCTGGTTTTAATTTGGGTCACCGTATTGGTGAGATGTTCAGGTTTATATCCTCTGTCAATAAATCTTGCTGTTAAATCCTGTGTTTGTGCAGAATATTCTACATTTGTGGAGCATATTCTTTTTAGTCGCAGAAATTGGGATTTTGGGATGTTGCTGATGATGTGCGAGGGTGAGAGCTGGTGGCATGAAGTAAAGTATTGTATTGTGGAAATTTTCTATGTATGGATGTGGCTAAGGTGTGGTTAGGTAATCTTTTGATAGCAACATCCAAAAAGACTATTTCATGATATCCAGTATTAGCTGTGAAATGTATGTCAAAAGGGTTATTGTTGAGGTATGCAACAAATTTGGATAATTCGTCCATACCAGCCCACCACACCAATCAGCAATCATCCAGATATCTCCACCAGATATCCAAATTACCAATGTAAATATTGTGTTGGACATCATATATGAAGGCCTGTTCAAAATATCCCATAAACAAATCTGCGTAAATTAGGGGGAAAGGATACCCCCATAGCTGTCCCTTTGATTTGCCAATATGGATTGCCTTCAAAATAAAAGATGTTTTTTTGTAATACATATTCTGTAAGTTTAATCAAAAAATTATTAAATCCAGTGGTATATAGATTGGATTGGTTTAGCCAGTAAGTCACCGCCATTATACCAGCCTTGTGAGGAATACTAGTATACAAAGAGGATACGTCCAATGTACATAACAGCCAATCCTCTTCCAAATGAGAGTCTTCAATGATGTTCAGAAACTCTGTGGTGTCTTGAATACGTGATCTAACCATGCTAAGTAGTGGTTTCAGATGTTCTGTAAGAAAAGCAGATAAGGGCTCAGTAAGTGATCCTCGACCTGATACAATAGGTCTGCCTGGTGGATTAAGTAGATCTTTGTGTATTTTGGGTATTAGATATAAGTATTGTGCCATAGGTTCAATTACCTTGAGTTGCCTAGCAACTTGTGTAGTAATAATGCCCTCCTCTACTGCCAAATCTATAAAGGAATCAATCTCAGATTTGAAGTTAGGTGTAGGAACCACTACCATCTGTATGTAAAATTGTGATTGGGATAATTGTTTGAGTGCCTCATCCTTGTATTTAGAATCATCCATTACAACAATACCCCCTCCTTTGTCCGCTGGAGTGATCACTATGTTCTTATTCTGTTGTAGTTGTGAAAGTGCTAATCATTCAGCCTGATTGAGATTGCTTCGATTGCATGTATAGTTGTTGGAAAAGTGTAAATCCTTCATAACACAATTTTTGAATATGGAGACATGCTTATCCATAGAGGGTGTGAAATTGGATTTCCCAAATCGGAAACCAGTTGGTCTTTGAGAGTTAGATTGATCTGAAAAAAATATCTTGAGATTAAGAATTCTACAAAAGTTATTAATGTCATCCATTAAAAAATGTTCAGGAACAGGTGATGTTGATACAAAATTTAAACCTTTATTTAGTACATTGTATTGTACATTCGTGAGTTCAAAGGAAGAGATATTAAGAACATTATTCACTGTGTTGTTATTTGTTTCAATAGAGTTTGAAGGTTGGTTGTACCCATGTTTTCTCCTATGTTTCCTCCCTGCCCTACGTGTGTTAAACCTAAAGGGGTAGCTTGTTTCCTTTTTGCAATTGGGGACGCCTGGTTAGAGGAAACCTCACCATCTGTTGTTGATGAATAATCATCATCAGATGTAACACTATATGTTGTGTCATTCTTTTTTAGTATCGGTCTGGGTCTTTTCCTCCCCCTTTGTGGTTTGTATGCCCCATCACTAAACCTGACACTTTTTTGTGTTACGAATGGTTTGCCTTTCTCATAGTCACCTAGGTCTCTGTTAAACTTGTGTATTTCTTTTTCTTAAGTTGCTCTTCTGTGCTTACCAATTCTATAGCTAATTCCGATAAATGCCCCTGATAATAATCTGTAGTTGAAAAGATTTCAGCTTCCAAACAAGTAGTTTGTATATCTGTGATCAATGTTTCTATAGTTCTTTCATAATATTTAGAGAGACTGTCTACAAAAAGCATAGATGCCTGGTGCTGTGCAGTAGCCCAATCTTGTGTTAGTTGGCTATCAATATTAGCCACGAGTGGTTGCAGCTTAATGCGAAGCCCTCTGGGTGTAATATCTTTTATTTTATATGCTTTAAAAAGCTTCAGGTGCCATATGTTGGTTCTGAGAGTTTTCATTTATCTACTGAGTTTAGAAAAAACAGAACCACATTTATCTCTGGTGTTGGTTGGGGCATTATCTGATATAAGGGACTGACCTACATTAAGTCCAAATACATCTAAATTATCCTTATCCGCTGAAAGTCCCCTAAGGATATCATTCAGATCCATACTTGGGACAATAAGAAATGGGTTGGTTCCTGTAGGTTTATGTCTATGACTAATAAACTATTATCAATGGTCAGATAGTACAACTTGGAGGGGTTATATTGGGCTGACAGAAAGTAGAATTACTAACCTCACCATAAAGGAGTCACAAATAATCAATACTAAAAAATCAAAATAATCAAAATAGTTCCATATGCCTAATTGGTACAGTATAGCCAAAGGAATATAGATTAAGTATATCCTTATTTTGTCAAGCCCTTACAATAAGTGGTCATAATACCAAGAAGATAGCCAAACAACAGTCTGCGTTTCCAAGTTATGTGTTGATTAAGCCACCGTAAGGGTATAATGATATGCCAATGAAATTATATTGATATCTTCATAGTACCTTACCATAAGTGGTCCTAAATCACAATAGACACCCAGATGTCTTCGTTGTATAAAAAATGCTTAATATTTTAGGCCACCGTAAGGGTATAATGATGCTCAATGGTAATTATGTATCTTATATTTTCTTCCAAAAAGATATTTGTTGCTCTGGTATACCAAGCAACATAATCCTTAACAGATCAATATATCCAATGGTAGACCATACAAACAATATATAGGCACTGTTTGACCAATAAATAATATTTCAATATTTAAATATTTGAGAATCCAAGGTTATAGTCAGCAACTACTACCAGCCTGACAGCCCAAAGTTGCCCCTATTCTGAAAATAGTCTTACATGGCATGACTTAATCAAAATAATGGTTATTGCTATGATTGGTTTTGAAAAAAGCTCTCAATGGCATCTAGTATGTTGACCAACATAAGACCACTATCAAACTGTCTGACTTGTTAATATCTGTCTAAAATAAAGAAATATTTTGAGAACTGAAACCTGTGTGGGGTATGTTTTCAGGGAGAAATACAACAAACACTTATAAAAATTACCATGTGTTGCTAATGGACACAAAAATGTATAGACATCATGTTATTTAGCTGTCAAATACCATACATAAAGTATTTGTTAATAATGTAGGTGAAAAAATATTAACTGGCTAGTAATCGTGATTTAGACTGTTAGACAGCATCCTGTATCTTTTTCAGACATGAATCAATATAATTATTGCACAAAAATGCTAACTCTCATAGTAATTTGTTAAAGAAAAAAGGAACCACTTGGTGATTCAAGACCCATCCAGTTACAGTCTCGAAAGTAGAATACTAAGGTCTTGCCTTTCTTATCACCGTATATTAAACCACAACGTAATTATTAAAAAGATAGTGACAAGCCAATATATGTGGTTTAAACTGTTGGACCCAATCCCTTTTATACCAAAACATAAATCACTATTATTGTTATTCAAAAATCATTCAATCGCATGGTAAATTGTGAAACAGAAATTATGAACCACAATGTGATTCAAAAAAATCCAATTACAGTCTCAAAAGCAAAATAGTAAGGTCCTGCCTTTCATTTCACCATATGCCAGACCACCGCATAATTATTATGAATGATCGGTAAATTAGAAAAATATGATCAGTTCGCCAATTGCTAATGTCCAAACTTAAATCCCAAGTATTCAGCAAAGTGGTTATAGCAAAATGGTCACCCTTCAACCTGATGTTGGTACCCGCACAGTCACTAATGTTTCTCCCGAAGCGTTTAGTTAAAGCACAAGCCCCGTTTGAAATTTCGATGAACACTGAATCCTGTGCATTCATACAATAACCAAGGAAAAGCCCAAAATTGAAGTATAACTAATATATCTGTAGTTCCAAGTCACCAAAAATAGACTGTAATAGTTGTGGGCCAAAACGCTGTTGAGTTAAGAAAAAACGTAATCTGTTTCACTTGCCTGTCACTTGTCTTCAAACTGTGTTAATTGTATTCCAACATGTAAGTTAAAACAGAAAAAACCCAAAGCGTATGTCCCAAAATGATATATAAATCCAAATTTGTGTCAGCAAAAGGGTCGCCCTACGACCCAATATTTGGTACCTGCAAATCCACTAATGTTCCTCCCGAAGCGTTTTAGTTAAAGCACAAGCCCCATATAACCGTTTGAAAGTTCCAGTGGACACTGAATCCTGTGCGTTCATACAATAGCCAAGGAAAAGCCCAAAATTAAAGTATAGCTGATATAACTGTAGTACCAAATCCACGAAAATAGTTAGTAATTCTACTTTCTGTCAGCCCAATATAACCCCTCCAAGTTGTACTATCTGACCATTGATAATAATTTATTAGTCATAGACATAAACCTACAGGAACCAACCCATTTCTTATTGTCCCAAGTATGGATCTGAATGATATCCTTAGGGGACTTTCAGCGGATAAGGATAATTAAGATGTATTTGGACTTAATGTAGGTCAGTCCCTTATATCAGATAATGCCCCAACCAACACCAGAGATAAATGTGGTTCTGTTTTTTCTAAACTCAGTAGACAAATGAAAACTCTCAGAACCAACATGGCACCTGAAGCTTTTTAAAGCGTATAAAATAAAAGACATTACACCCAGAGGGCTTTGCATTAAGCTGCAACCACTCGTGGCTAATATTGATAGCCAATTAACACAAGATTGGGCTACTGCACAGCACCAGGCATCTATGCTTTTTGTAGGCAGTCTCTCTAAATATTATGAAAGAACTATAGAAACATTGATCACAGATATACAAACTACTTGTTTGGAAGCTGAAATCTTTTCAACTACAGATTATTATCAGGGGCATTTATCGGAATTAGCTAAAGAATTGGCAAGCACAGAAGAGCAACTTAAGAAAAAGAAAATACACAAGTTTAACAGAGACCTAGGTGACTATGAGAAAGGCAAACCGTTCGTAACACAAAAAAGTGTCAGGTTTAGTGATGGGGCATACAAACCACAAAGGGGGAGGAAAAGACCCAGACCGATACTAAAAAAGAATGACACAACATATAGTGTTACATCTGATGATGATTATTCATCAACAACAGATGGTGAGGTTTCCTCTAACCAGGCGTCCCCAGTTGCAAAAAGGAAACAAGCTACCCCTTTAGGATTAACACACGTAGGGCAGGGAGGAAACATAGGAGAAAACATGGGTACAACCAACCTTCAAACTCTATTGAAACAAATACCAACACAGTGAATAATGTTCTTAATATCTCTTCCTTTGAACTCACGAATGTACAATACAATATACTAAATAAAGGTTTAAATTTTGTACCAGCATCACCTGTTCCTGAACATTTTTTAATGGATGACATTAATAACTTTTGTAGAATTCTTAATCTCAAGATATTTTTTTCAGATCAATCTAACTCTCAAAGACCAACTGGTTTCCGATTTGGGAAATCCAATTTCACACCCTCTATGGATAAGCATGCCTCCATATTCAAAATTCGTGTTATGAATAGTTTACACTTTTCCAACAACTATACATGCAATCGAAGCAATCTCAATCAGGCTGAACGATTAACACTTTCACAACTACAACAGAATAAGAACATAGTGATCACTCCAGCGGACAAAGGAGGGGGTATTGTTGTAATGGATCATTCTAAATACAAGGATGAGGCACTCAAACAATTATCCCAATCACAATTTTACATACAGATGGTAGTGGATCCTACACCTAAAGAATATGCTCCACAAATGTAGAATATTCTGCACAAACACAGGATTTAACAGCAAGATTTATTGACAGAGGATATAAACCTGAACATCTCACCGATACGGTGACCCAAATTAAAACCAGCAGAAGATCGGATCTATTGAAATATAAAAGATCACAAGAGGATGATGGAATCCAAAGTCAACAACCCATCAGATTAGTCACCACTTATGGAAACAATACATCCAGTTTCAGACAGATCGTTAGTAGACACTGGGACATACTAAAATCAAACTCATTTCTTAATGATATTCTCCCAGATACATGTGCTTTTTCCTACCGTAGGGGGCGTACCATCCAATCTCATTTAACACATTATAAAAGATTTACACCAGCTTCTACAATACAAACAACACTTTTTGAGGACCCACTAGTGGGCTACTATCCTTGTGGACATTGTTGTGCATGCCAGCACATTTGTAAAACAAAGGAATTTACTAGTAAAAACACTTCCAAGGTTTACAATATTAACATTTTTGCAAATTGCAGCTCTGATTGGGTCATTTATCTGGCCTACTGTACCTGTTCTGCCTTTTATGTTGGTCAGACCTCTAGACCCATCAGAATAAGAATCAGTGAACATTTAAGTTCCATCAGAAATAGACAAATAACAAATGCTCTATACAAACACAGCAAAAACCACACAGGCGCCTCGTTCAAGTTTGTTATTATAGACAAAATTCAACTCCACAGAAATTTTAAGATGGGATGGCATACCAGGTTAAACAACATGGAAAGTAAGTGGATCACAAATCTTGGTGCCTTTTTCAAACCAGGATTAAATGAATGTGAAGTGCATGAAGGTACATCCAGGCAATAATATTATAATTTTTTAAAACATTTTTGTGTTAGCTGTACATATTTGTACCACTTATGATATTGAGAAATACTTCATGTTACATATGGTCATTCATTCAAGCCCAAATGTTACATGACACTTTACAAATTTATATTTATAAGTGAGTCCTGGCCAAACATAAGCTTTTTCATGGCTTTGAATAATATATTACATTTGCATGTTTGCAATTAAGTATTAGTTGAAATTATCTTTTATGGACTCAGATTTCTATGTCTGATTAAATCTCTTATATTCATTGTATTGGTGTTTATATGATCCAAGTTTTGAATGTGTCACATTAGCCTGTCTACCTATGGCAGGAGCATACCACTTTAAATGAAGTGTATATAAAGAATACCAGGATGTGAGGTTGTTTAGTAAATTAACTTTTTGAAATGTAGATATAACATTGATAAAGGCTTTACAAGCCGAAACCGGTCCGTTACTTTTATGGCAGGCAGCTTTATAGTTACCTTGGAATAAAATCTATATTCTATATCTGCTGCTGTGTGTGCTGGTCCCTCTTTGGTTTTGTGTCTCCTGGAGCCTTTACAAGCCTAGCCCATAGGATTACCCTGGCATCATGCCACCCAACCTTAGTTTCTAGTGCCTCTGTCGAAAAAAGCCATTGGAGTGATCCCTGGGGTGTATTTTCTATTTCCCATCCACTCATCAAGATTTGTCTTGAAGGGGGCCAGTGAGGTTCTCTACTTGACATGTATGAGAAGTCTATTCCATAGCATGGGCAGTCTGTGGGTTACGAACCTGTTCCTCCAGCATGTTCTGCTGAATGTGGTAATGAGGTTGAGGTCTCTGGAGGGTGGGGTGTGGTGTGGAGGAACTAGGATTTCTTTAGATGTAGCATTTCTAACAGAGCTGGGTCAGACATGGCTTTGTAAGTCAAGCAGAGATTGCCTCTAAGTAGGCGATATGAGACAGAGAATAGTTGGAGTTTTTTGAGTCTGTCTGTATAAGACAAGTGTTTAAGGCCTAGGATCCTCTTTGTGAGGTACTTTTGTGGCCTCTTCAGTTGTTGCAGATGTCTAGTGAGGTACATGCCAAATGGGCCATTGTACTCGATGACTGGCCTAAGGAGAGAAGAGTAGAGGGAGACAGTGACCTCTTTCTTCCTGGATGCAAAACCCTTAGTAATGAGATGTGCCACATAGAAGGACTTTCTAACCACAGTGGCAATAGTCAAAAGAGAGGTTGCTGTCAAACTGTGTTCCTAGATCTCCTATAACGCCTTCTGTGTTCTGTGGACTACCATCAATGTGGTAATTCAAGGAAAATGAGTTTTCCTCAAGGGGATGACGACACATTTTTTGGCATTGAGCTTAAGGCCATGGCTCTGACGCCAGTTGTTGGTCTCATTGAGGCCTTTCTGTAGGATGTCAACATCACTAGGGGAGTTAATAATAGCTCCCAACTTGCAATCATCTGTGAACTTTGTCAGCCAGAGTCCCTTCATGTTGGCCTGGACTTCAGAGAAGTAGATATCAAATAGCAGAGGACCCAGGACCAAACCCTGTGGGATTCCACTCGTGACTGGTCGACAGTCTGACTTGGAGTCAGCTACTTTCACATTGTGGGTACTATCTATGAACCAGTTTGCAACACAGCTAGTGATATAGGGATTGATGACTAGCTTTGTGAGTTTTTCTATATTTCCTGAGTGGGGAATGGTACCAAAGGACTTGGCCAGATCAAGGCAGGCTATATGAATACTTTGCCTTCATCCACAGCTCTGGTGACTGACTCAAAGAAGTCGAACAAGTTTAGCAGGCATGATTTACGCTTCACAAAACCAAACTGTGTAGGATCCAGTGTTTGAAGATTCCCTATATACTTGTTTATTAGGTCCATGCTGATGCAATTCATAGCTTTGCATATCAGACTCATCAGGCTAATGGGGAGATAGTTCACGGGTCTGTAGTCATGCCTTCCTTGTTGAGAGGAATGACTGTAGCAGTGTGCCACTCTGTAGGGACAAAGCCTGAGGTGAGGCAGTGATTGAACAGGGAACACAGGTGAGGTGCCAGTTCACTCTGTAGTTCATGTAGAACACAGCCGGTGATATTGTCAGGTCCCATAAAAGCTGTATTCTTGGCATTGTACAGTGCTGTTTTAACCTGTGCAGCAGTACTACTGGGTGCCTGGCAATCTACTGGCATTGTGATTGGTCCTTTGGGGAGGGGAGGGATAAAGTTGGCACTGAATCTGTCAGTGAGTACATTGACAATATCTGTTGGCTCAGTATAGGAGGTACCATTGTGCAGTAGCTCAGAGTATATCTGGGTATTGCTGTGGAGATATATATTTATATATATATATATATATATATATATATATATATATATATATATGTGTGTGTGTGTGTGTGTGTGTGTGTGTCTATATATATGTATATATATATATATACATATATATATATTATACATATACAAAATTTGCACACACACACACACACACACAAACACACACTCATAAATATATATATATATATATATATATATATATATATATATATATATATATATATAGCTATTTAAACTGCTGCTGCAATTCTACTTTCATAGTTTCCAATTAGCAATTCCAAGAGTAGTATGGATTTATAGTACAGGAGTCCATTGTCTTTTATGCCAAGGCTATATAGTCAAGAGTTAATTTATTTAATTAGGTGAGTGAAGCCTCTTGTATGGAGTTTATCCTATACAATGTTAGTATTTCTGGCTTATGTTTTTATTCAAACTCAACTTTTAAATTGTCCAGTTAATTTTCATTTTTCTAATCACAATTTTGTTTCATTTCAGTTGGATTTATTGTCATGGCCTTTGCTGCCATGCAGTCTTAATGAATTGCATTTGATTGTGGCTCAGATAAGATTAATAATTTCACGAAAAACGTGTATTGAACAGATATCCCATAACTATGCCATACGGCATTCCTTTTATTAAGGACAATAATCAGGGATTGGAATGGTCAACTACTACTCTGAAAATTCAGTGCTAACTGAAAACACTGGATTGAAATAGTGTATTTGCATATGGTTGAATTTTTACAGCAGAAGCACAGGTGTACTCACGTACAATGCTGTCATAACATTTTAAATCATGATCACAAAAACACTAGTTCAGTCCAGTGCTCTCCATTATCTCTGGGTTAGAAGTTACTATACTATTTAGATTTGTTAGTTATACTTCAGCACAAGTTATTTGCAGTGAACCTTTATATTTGTGAATCTTGCATAACTTTTCCCTCAGCATTTAGTAGTTACACTTACAAAACTTAGCCGTAGTTGAGCTTGCAATCTTTATTTCTGCACACATCTTCAAGCATACCTCTTACCTGATTTTGTTTTCTCTCATAAAGTTGCACTGTCTCTCTTAATTACTTTCTAAAGTCTCCCAAAAGCTTGTGGGAAAATGTGTTATGGTCTGATGAGACCAAGGTTGAACTTTCTGGCCACAATTCCAGAAGGTAAGTTTGGCGCAAAACAACACTTCACATCACCAAAAGAACACCATTCCCACGGTGAAGCATGGTGGTGGCAGTATCATGCTTTGAGGTTGCTTTTCTTCAGCTGGAACGTGGGCTTTAGTCAAGGTGGAAGGAATTATCAACAGTTCCAAATACCAGTCACTTTTGGCCCAAAACCTTCAGGCGTCTGCTAGAAAGCTAAAGTTGAGGAGGAATTTCACCTTTCAGCACGACAATGACCCCAAGCATACACCCAAATCAACAAAATAATGGCTTCACCAGACGAAAATGTAAGTTTTGTAATGGCCCAGCCAGACCCCAGATCTAAATCCAATAGAAAATCTGTGGGGTAACCTGAAGAGGCTGTGTATAAGAGATGTCCTCGCAATCTGACAGAATTGGAGCACTTTTGCAAGGACAAATAAGGAGAAAGCAACAGTCAGCTGCCTATCAGGTGCCAGGATCCAACACATAATGCATGCACTCAGGTCACTCAACAACTGGTACAAATATGACTCTGTTACTGTGCATGTGGGTGTGAATGAGCATCCTACCATCACCCAGAATGATACCACAGTATAAGCAGAAAATGATTGATTTCAACAATTGGCTACGTTTTTGGTGTCATTCTAAGGGAATCCAGTATCTCTCTGCCTGTAATGACATGATTGACAGACCTTGATTCTTTGCCAGAGATGGCCTGCATCTGTCACCTCTGGGCTTCCGGATACTGACCAAGGCTCTTGTCACCCTTATAGTGCCTTTTTTAGGTGGTGTTCCAAAGTCCAAATTACCACCGTAATCGCTACAAACAAATGCAGTCTGAGGGTTATGTTGCTCAACGCTAAAAGACTAAATCTCAAAATGCATTTGCTTGAGGAACTCCTTAACATGGAGAACATCAACATTTGTTCTGTAACAGAGACCTGGTTCAAGGCAGCAGAAAGCACCACTGCACTACCAGGCTATAACTCATTCCACATCTTTCGGCCCCAGAACATAGACCGAAGCTCCAAAGGCGGTGGTGTCTCCATATTCATAAAGGATGCATACAACTCCAGACTGGTAGCCCAACATAATGCATCAGAGATACTTCAGGTGCACCTAACATTGGGTAAGACAGCAATTCAGGTCATAGCCTGCTATAGGACCCCAACCATTTCCCAAGACTTGCACTGCACATTCCTGAGCACCCCGGAGAATATTAGGGTCCAACCTAACATTGTCTTCCTAGGCGACCTCAACTTCCCCTCCATTAACTGGGTAAACTACTCATGTACCAATACACTTGCCCAGTATTTCCTGGAGTTCATTAATTTCAATACCCTGGCCTAACTTGTTCTTATCCCCACTAGAGGTAGCAACATCCTTGACCTAGTCCTTATTAACATGGGTGACCATTGCTCTACACCAATAGTCTGCTCCTCCCTGGTAAGATCCGACCACAAACTAATCACCTTGGAAATCCACATCCCCCCCAGCAAAGGTAACCACCATGAAAAGCTTCTCCAAAGCTAACTTTGGGATCCTAAAAATAGAGGTGGATAACTTCACAGCACCCATGCAAATGAAGAATAGTTGCATGACTACAGAATCATACACCAATGCACTGTACGAACAAGTACACAAATGCATGGATCTCACCATACCCAATAGAACAAACACACTCTCCTCCAAAAAAAGGAAGCCAATCTGGTGATCCCCTGCCATAAACAAATTCTACAACAGAAGGAGAAAACTAATGTGGAATAAGGTGAAGTCCCAAGACTGGAAAAACTCCCTTATCTGCCTCAACTAAAAGTTGAGATCCCTCATCAAATCCTCTAAAGTTAGGTATGAAAAAAGAATTTCAGCAGATAGTGAAGACAACCACAAGGCTTTCTATAGTTATGTAAAGAATCTCCATGGGAATACCCAGATTTGCTTTGAGCTACTGCACAATGGTACCACCTATACAGAGCCAACAGAAATTGGCAGTATATTGGCCAACAGATTCAATGCCAACTTTACCCCCCCAAAGAACCGATCACAATACCGGTAGATTGCCAGGCACCCAGTATTACTGCTACACAGTTTAAAATATCACTGTCCAAGGCCAAGAATACAGCTTCTATGGGACCTGACAATATCCCTGGTTGTGTTCTACATGAACTACAGAGTGAACTGTCACCTCACATGTATGCTCTGTTCATTCTCAACCTCACCTCAGGTTTTGTCCCTGTTGAATTGTGCACTGCTGCAGTTATCACTCTCCACAAAGGAGGAGAGACTACACACCCTAGGAACTATTGCCCCATTAGCCTGATGAGTCTGATATGCAAAGCTATGGAATGCATCATTATGGACATAATAAACAAGGCTATAGGAAATCTTCAAACACTGGATCCCACACAGTTTGGTTTTGTGAAGGGTAGATCATGCCTGCTCAGCTTGGTCGATTTTTTTGAGTCAGTCACCAGACCTGTGGATGAAGGCAAGTTGGTTCATACAGCCTACCTTGATCTGGCCAAGGCTTTTGATACCATTCCCCACTGAGGAATCATAGAAAAACTCACTAAGCTTGGCATCAACCCCTATATCACTAGATGGGTTGCAAACTGGCTCACAGATAGAATCCAAAGTGTGAAAGTAGCTGACTCCAAGTCAGAGTGCTGATTAGTCATGAGTGGAGTCCCATAGGGTTCAGTCCTGGTTCCTCTCCTGTTTGGTATCTACTTCTCTGAAGTCCAGGCCAAAATGAAGGGACTCTGGCTGACAATGTTCGCAGATAATTGCAAGTTGGGAGCTATTACTAACTCCACAAATGATGTTGACATCCTACAGAATAACCTCACTGTGACCAACAACTGGTGTCAGAACCATGGCCTTAAGCTCAATGCCAAAACATGTGTCATCATCCCCTTTGGGAAAAACCTGGTTCCCATGAATTACCACATTGATGGTAGTCCACTGAACACAGAAGACGTTATAAGAGATCTGGGAACACAGGTTGACAGCAACCTCTCTTTTGATCACCACATTACCACTGTGGTCAGAAAGTCCTTCTATGTGGCAAATCTCATTACTAAGGATTTTGCATCCAGGAAGAAAGAGGTCATTGTCTCCCTCTACTCTTCCCTCATTAGACCAATCATTGAGTACAATGCCCCATTTGGCATGTACCTCACTAGACACCTACAACAACTGGAGAGGTCACAAGACTACCTCACAAAGAGGATCCTAGGCCTTAAACACTTGTCCTATATGAATAGACTCAAAAAACTCCAACTATTCTCTGTCTCACATCACCTACTTAGAGGCGATCTCTGTTTGACTTACAAAACCATGTCTGACCCAGCTCTGTTAGAAATCCTACATTTAAAGAAATCCTAATCCCTCCACACCACCCGCTCCAGAGACCTCAACCTCATTACCACAATTAACAGAAGATGCTGTAGGGACAGGTTCATAAACAAGAGACTGCCCATGGTATGGAACAGACGTTTCAGACATGTCAAGCAGAACATGTCACTGACCCACTTCAAGAGAAATCTTGATGAGTGGATGGGAAACAGAAAATTCACCCCGGAGATAACACCAGTGGCTCTACTCGACAGAGGCACTGGGAACTAAGGTCAGGTGGCACTATGCCAGGGTAATCCTATGACTAGGCTTGTAAAGGCCCCCTGGCCATTAGCCTAGTACACACTTATGAACCGATAAGAGTGGGCAAATATTGCCAAGTCAAGAGGTGCCATGCTGAAAGTCTCCTACCCAAGAAGACTGAATGCTGTAATTAAATCAATAGGTGCTATAACAAAGTATTAGTTTAAGGGTGTGCACACTTATCCAAACAGCTAATTCTACATATTTTATTTTTTATATTTTTTCCCTTAACAGATTTGTTTTTCAATTCAGTTGTACAGGCTATAGGTCACATTAAAGGTGGGAAAAGTTTTGAAATTATTTATTGACATCTCATTTTTTATATCACAAAAACCTGGCATTTTAACAGGGGTGTGTACACTTTTTATATCCACTGGACCTAAAGAGACTGCTAACCAACAGTGGAAGTCTGAGTATAGGACTGAGCTAAATGTACATGTGCTTTAGGTTATACTTTGGTTGTACTTGGTAGAACCTGCATTTAATTTTCTTTTTAGGTAATAGATTGCCAATTTTAGGAGACTTGTAGTCCTAGCTGCTTCAGTCTTGTAATATACATTAATATTCTCACTCTCTCATACACACACACACACACACACACACACACACACACACACACACACACACACACACAAAGATATATTTGTGTATATATATATATATATATATATATATATATATATATATATATATATATATATTATACATATATACATTTAATACAGTGGTATTTAAAAAGTGGTTTAATCAGTGTCATAACCTTATTTTGCAACAACACATAAAAGGGATGTGTTTTTATCAAAACCAGCAAGAAGTATGAAAAGACTCACAAACATGCAGTACAAAGCAGCACTATGGCTGAGATTCACAGACAAATGATGCATAACACAGCTGTAATTAACAGATGTGGAAGCCATGCATAGGTTATAGGTGACCCAGAGACAACACTACATGTACAGGGGGTACCATGAATATTATTGCTGTGTGAGTATGCAGCACTTCATTTATGAATCCCATTCAGTGACAACAAGCATGAATACAGAACCATTTTACAATGCCCTTGGAGTGGGCAAAATAGGGTAACAGCACACCTTACAGAGCTGGAAAGGCTCTGCTTCGGTAGACATCATAACATCTCTAACTGGTCCACTATCTCCCTGTAATTCCCAAACAGTTAGCTATTTCTGCATTCATAAATACCCACGCACACACACGTATACCCCTGTTAGGTATTATTGCACGTATGTGCATGTGTGTGCATGTACCTACACACGCACACATGCACACATGCACACACACACACACACTCACACACACACACACACACACACACACACACACACACACACACACACACACACACACACACACACACACACACACACATACACACACACACACACACACACACAATATATATATATATATATATATATATATATATATATATATATACACACACACACACACACACACACACACACACACACACACACACACACACACACACACACAGATACACATATGCATGCCACTTGTGCACAGAACAGGTGGATTATCCAAATCTTACAAACCAACACACTCAAAATAATTATTTTTGAGAATGCTCTATTATGATCAATGCTAATGTCTAATTGATAAATCAAACAAGTCTGGTTTTATAGGCTGAGGAATAGTGTGATCAGATATAACATAATAGTGATGGATGATCAAACTTAGAAAATTTTGAAAAAAAATAATTGAAAAAAGAATTCACGGACTCATGCATAATAATACATGGTTCTAGAGGTTTAGTAACAGCAACCAGAGATTCATGAACAGATGTTAATAACCAAAGACCAAAAAAGAAAAGATGCTTCATAGCACAGGAAATTCAAGAACTGCTTACTTATCACATGATTATTGTTCTTTTATTAAAGTCGGAAATCATGCTATAAGGCACATTGAAGTTCTGAATGAATGCATTTAGCTCATAAAATATTGGTGCTACTGTAACTATAATTAAAACTAAAAATTTCTCCTCTGAATAAAGAGAAATAGCTATGTGATAAAATTAAATGAAGTACAAATATATCACATATTCAATGAGACTTCAAGAACAAAGTAATTTTTTTCAAGTCTGTGCATCATTTAATATGATGGTATGAGAGATAAAATAGTTATTGTGAGTATATGCACATGTAAGAAATATTTGACCAGAGCTCCTCCCGGTGGATAGTCATGAAGTTAAAGCTGTATAGGGAGGTTGCGTGATATAATGCAGGTAATTTTATATTGCTTATTTTATTTACTGTTTGCTCACTGGTCTATCAAGGTTCACATTTTATAGAAAGAGGTTTTATAATAGTATAATCATCTCTCTCTCTCTCTCTCTCTCTCTATCTCTATGTATATATATATATATATATATATATATATATATATTACATAGATGTAAACATGTTTGTACAGATTAGAAAAATGAACATAGCATAACACTTGTACAAATTATTTAAACTATAACAACTTTTCTTTCTTTTTTTAAATGTAACTGGAAAATGTTCTTGCTGGACTATATCTGCACATGGTTAAGTACAATAAATAGTGAGTGCACTTCTGGATGTTTCAAAGTATGTTTTTAAATAATGCACTTTGTTCCCAATGGCAATGGGAATTGCCTTACATTTATTTCTAAGGCCACTGAATGTGCCCATATAGAAGCTATCTGCATAACTATTTGAAATGTCAGCACCTGCAAGAGTGAGCCATGAAACACAGAGGCTGAATAGCCAAAAAACAGATTAAGTCTGAGATGCCATTTTTCGCAATACTCCTTTTTGTCCAAGTTATGGTGATCTTGGAGTTGATATATATAAGTTCAGGGGGTGTGAAGGGGTAGAAGCCCCCTGCAAAAAGAAGTTTAAAGGAGAAGAATGATTTTCAACATTTGCTCTTCTTAGTGTTTTTGATATTTTTTTTTTTTTGGCTTATTGGCACTTGGCATTTCAAGCGCCAACATTTCAGTAAGGAACCATATATCTAATCTATGTGGAAGTATTATATGCACATCTTGCAGTACAAATGACTCTTTCAATACTAAATGTTATAAAATGTCTGATTTCATATCTGTCTGCTATTTACTAAGATGAAAAATTTAGTTTTGCCTACATTTTTGCACAAATTACCATTTCCATAAGGAAAGTAGCTTACTGATTTTGAACACAAAGTACTATGTGTATCAGCAGTAGAATGTCAGTGGCTTTTGAATAAATATGAATGTATGGTCTTCATATTGATCACTGATGCAATAGCCTTAGCCATAGGGGTTACCAAGGATATAACAACCGGGGAACTTCCAATGCTTCAGGGCACTTTTCACACAGCCAAACTGTCAAGCAGCTTCAGCTGACTAAAAGATAAGTTTGGGCAAGAACTTAGAGATTTACTGACACTGTAGAGTATGTTCTTCTGAAGCTTTTGAGGTTTGGCAGTCAGGTTGTGCTTTTCGTAGCTGTTTTTAATGGATTGTCTTGAGAATGTAATGTATTCTTAAAAAGAGCACTAATTTCTGTCAGTTTCAAAATACTATTATCTAACTGGTAAATTATTTTCTGTGGAGAAATTGTGTTTCTTCTAATGTTGTGGGGCTGCAATAGTGTTTAAAAGTCCTTTTTACTGTGTTTTCTTCTGCAAAAATGTATCTTTTTTGCACTGGTAGTTTTAGCACCATTGTTGTTTGCTTTTCCAAGAGAGAAGTATAATTTTCTGCTTGACCATGGAACAGATTGTTGGACACAAGGTCAGTTCTTCTTCCAGGAACAAAAAGAAAAAGTTAAGCAAACAGCCTTTGCCACCACAGCAGGCCAGCAATTTGCCTCAGTTGCAGGTGGGTGACTCAGCTGTGGCCATTTGTTGTACTCAGACCACTCATCTTTCACCCCAGATCCCTCTGGTGTAGAACCTACAGTCACTATGGACGAGGCGATAGCCATGACTGCTGCGGCTGTTGGAGTCCCCTCAGTGGGTAAGGGAGAAACACTCTTGTCGGTCCTGAGGGAGGGAGCAGGGAAAGTTTCCCCTGTTATGTCAGAATGCTGTGCCTATCCCTGGGGAAACAGCAACTGCCATTAGTAACACAATTGGCCCCATATTACCTGTCAAAAAGAAACAGAAAACCAAGCGTGTATCTACTCATCATCAAATTGTTTTTGGATAGGAGTAGTTTTCTGGGATTGGCCCAGGGTTTGATGCAGGCTATTGATCCCTCTTGTAGGGAAGTTTCCAGTAAAAGAAATAGGGATGCATCCTTTCCTGAAGAGTTTCAAGATTCTGAATCTGAACAGGAAGATGCACGGATGACTTCAGGGTATTGTCCTCAGATTTCTGATTCAGTCTCAGAGAAGAACTTCTTTCTGATTCTTCCTGTTGGAGATTCTCTTTCTCTGAGACTATTGCTAGAATGCCCCAGTAGTTTCTCAGTCTATCAAAAAATACTATGAGTTGTTTCAGAAGGATTTTCCAGAACCTACACCCATTCCTCTTCTCCTGTCTGCTTTAAAGGATGTGCATCTCACTGCTTGCAATCTTCATGGTAGTCAGCCAGCTGTCCCTAAAAAGGCAGATAGGATATATCAAGTTCCTCAGTCTTCTACATTTTTATACACTATTGCAAAACTGGACACAGCAGCTATAGTCTTTGTCGACTCTTCTACTGATCAACACATAGGCAATTCCAATACTAATCTTTCTAAGAAGGATGGGAAAATTATTAATAGGTATGGGAACACAAGTGTATACTTTTGCAACTTTAAATTTCAGAAACTTAAATTGCCAGACTCATATGTTAAAGTTTATTCCAATATATTAGGAAAGCATGTGGAATGTTTTATCTGCAGTTTCTGGTGAAGAAAAATCTGTTTGAAATAACTTAGTTTCTACTATTGCACAGGTCACTGCCCATTGTTTGCAGAGTGTGTATGACATTGTTGATATTTTTTCCAGGACTATGACCTATGGTACGGTTTTAAAGAGATTTGCTTGGCTGCATTCTAAGAACCTTCCAGAATGTTAAAAATGAGATATTAAACTCTCCCTTGGGTAGAGATTGAGTGGCTCCTGTGCTGCAGAGATGATCAAAGGTGTGATGAAAGGGCAAGCTGATCCAGGGAATTTCTATGATTTATCAACCCTCCTTTTCCAAAATTTCTAAAGGATTTTCTTTCTCCTCATCCAAATTCAGCAAAAAAGGCCAAATAAACTGTTTCAAGTGAATTCAGGTAAACAGACATTTGAGAAGAAGTGGCAAAGAGGCTCCAAAAAAAAGTTCAAACCTCCCAAAACCAATGACACTCAAGCAAGTCTGAATGACTATTCAAGAGATCTTGTGACAACCTCCCACCCTGGCCCTCTTTCTCTTCCAGAAAGTCTGAATCTCCATTTTTCTTTTTGGCAACAGATTGTTTCAGACAAACGAGTTCTAAAATGTGTTCATCAAGGTTACACGTGACAGTGGAAGGAAATTCCTCTTTCCAGATAGTTATTCCTCATCCTGCAGATCAGAATATTTTGTTTACAGCTGTTCTTCATCACATTCTGTCCCAAGGAGTGGTAAAATGAGTTTCCTCTTCCCAGGTGGTGATGGGGCTTATTCTAGGATGTTCTTAGTCCCAAGAAAGAAAACACGTGGAGACGAGTTTTAGGTATTTCTTTCTTAAACTTGTTTGTGATAGTGCCCAGATTCAAAATTATGTTACTTCTTCTTCCTCTTTCAAGTTTCCTGGTAACAGTAGATTTAAAAGATGCTGATCATCACATTCCTAATCATCCAGACGCCAGGCATTTCTTAAGGTTTTGTGTGTCTAGATCACATTGTCAGTTCTCTGCCTTACCCTTTGGACCATCCACTGCACCAAGAGTGTTCCCAAAGTGTCCATCTCCAGCTATAGCTCACTGTAGGCTATAGGGTATCCACATTTTTCCACAGTTAGATGGATTGCTTAGCTTTTCAGAGTCCTTTTCAAAATGTCGGGAATCCCTCTCTTTTGGGTGAGAGGTCATTTGCACAAGCTAAGACTCCAAGAGAACATTCAAAAGTATTTCTTGACTCCCTCACACAGGATTGTGTTCCTGGGATATCAACTAGACATTTCAGTTCAAGGAACTTTTCTTGCACAGGAAATGAAAAGATCCTTACAATAGACTCTTTCATATCATGTCTCTCTGGGACAGGACCTTAGGCTGGATAAATGAAGGACTAGCTAATCAGAAAAAGCATACAAAATAGCATTTATAAGTTATTCACCCTTTACTTGAAAGAATCACAGGCCTAAAGCAGATGCTCTATGCTGACCATCTAAAAAAACTCCACCTATACTCTGTCACATATCGTCTACTCAGAGGCGATCTCTGCTTAACATACAAGGCCATGTCAAACCCAGAGCTGTTGGACATGCTGCACTAAAAGAAATCCCAATCCCTCAGAGACACACACTCCAGGGATCTAAACCTTGTCATCACAATGAACAAAACATGCTAAAGGGATAGGTTGCTGACCCAGAGACTCCCCAGACTCTGGAATAGACTGCCCATACATGTCAAGCAGAGTGCCTCTTTGGCCCTCTTCAAAAGGAATAATGATGATTGGATGGGAGATAGGAAATTCACCACTGGGATCACGTCAATTGCCCTGCTAGACAGGAGTCAAGGGAAGTAAATACTGTGGGAAGAAATAGCCAAGGAACTGTTATGGCTAGGCTTGTATAGGCCTTAGGGCTAATAGCCTAGTAGCAACCTGTGAACCTATGAACCTATGAACTTAGATCTCTAGAAAGCCTTTAACACTGTCTTACATCCTCTACTCTTATCTCAAGTTTCCTCCCTCAGTTTCCCTCTGTCCTACATAGCCTGGTTTACAAGCTATCTCGCCAATAGAGAGAGCTGTTAAAATGGAAAAATTCCACTTCATCCTTTCTCAACAATCCCACCAGCATTCCCCAGGGCTCTATTCTCGGCCCCTTAATTTTCAATATTTTCATTAATAACTTTCATAAATCCATTGATAATGCTACACTGATCCAGTATGATGATGATTCCACAGTCATCTGTACAGCAAACTCTCCCTCCGAACTCCTTCAAAAACCCAAACAGCCTTCTCCAATACCGAAACTTGGATGCTAAACAACCATCTCTCTCTCAATGCTAAAAAAACAAAAATCATGATAGTCTCTCTTTTGAGAAATTCAAAAGCTCCTTTAAAATAAAAAGCCACAATAACACTCTAATCAAAATTGTACCTCACACCAAATTACACAGTCACCATTGATGAACATTTAAAATTCGATCCCCATATCCAAAATAATAGAAAAAAATACACCAAAAACTAGGTCTGATGTACAGACAAAATCGCTATCAAACCGCTTCTACCAAACATACTCTAGCCTCCTCCTACCTGCTCCCCTCTCTTATGTATGGTACCCCTCTACTTACTCATCTCCAACTTAGACTAAAAAACAAACTGGAAGCCTGCTATAACAAAGTCTGTAAATTTGCTACAGGGCCCAAGTGCTCCACCCATCACTGCCATTCCCTCTACTCCCTAAAGTGGCTTGAACTTCCTAATTACCTCAAATTCATACAGCTCACCGCTGCTCACAAACTCATATTCCAGTCCACCATCTGCCCCTCTCTTTCATTTGTCTTAACCCCTTACCTCCCCAGTCATACTCTTAGATCTGAAAACCAAAACCTCCTCAACATCTATAAACCCCTATGCCCTCCTGGACAATTACTTCTGTCACACTGCTTAGCTAAAATATGGAAATCCACCCCCCCATACTCACAAAAACTCTAATTTCATATCTGTCCTCCATTCTTATCTTACCTCAAACTGGGACTGTTCCTGCTTCCTTCCCACGTAAATTATACTGTCGTCTCTTTCAAATCTCCCTTCAATTCCACCTACTATCACCTCTGATCATTAGCATTATTGTTAGAATAAACACTAAACTAGTATAAACACTATATGACTTGCACTTTTAATCATATCCTCTGTATTACTGTTGACTTTATCTATATTTTAACATTTATGTTTTTTAAATGTATACTCCCCGATTTTATATTTGTATTTTAAATTGTATATTTATGCTTTTGTATACAGTATATTCCATACTGTACTTAATGTTACATTCAGTTAACTGCTTTTGGAGTTTTTCTCCCCAGGTCTCCACTAAAAATGGGTTCTGCTTGGCGCAGTGGGCTTCCCCGGTCATCAAACTGGAGATAAATAAATAAACAAATAAATAAATAAATAAATATAAATTAGCTAGGATAACAGGATTTGTGTTAGTATGAATTTTTCTACTGAATATGAAGTCTAAAACTCAAATGTCTGTCATTTGTCCATAGAAGGCGGAAGTGTTGTTTTTTTCTGTTGTCTTTTGCTAGGGCAATTGCATAAATTTGATGGCCGGTTAAAGATGAGGCCAGTTAAAGAGAGGCCAGATAACAGGGAGTCTACTGTATTTAGATACATTTCTAAGGTTTTCCACTCAGACTTCAGTCACTTTGTGGGAATACTTCAGGATTTTGGGTTTTATGACCTCTATGATTCTCATGATACCCCTGGCAAGACTATACATGAGAAAAATACAGTGGTTGCTGATATTTCTTTGGTCCAAGTAACAACATCCTTTATCTTTTCAGATCCCAGTACTGGAGTTTGTGAGAAGAGAAATCACTTGGTGGAGACAAGAAATCCTTTTAATCAAGGTCTCCTGTCTCCCTCTTCTCCAAAGCAGTCATTTACCACAGATGCTTCAGTCTTTGGGTTGGGAGCAGTTTCAGGAGAGTTACAAATGTAGGGAGTGTGGGACACCAAGGAGAGAATCAAGCAAATAAATATCAAGGGGATGCTTGCTCTGATTAAGGTACTCAGTTCTGTGAGTCATGTTTGGTCTCCAGGACCTCTCCTAGCAATTACAGACAATACCACAGTAATGTGGTACATCAACGACCAAGGGGGAACCAGGTTGTACCTACTTTACAGACTGGCCATGTTAGATTTGGATACAGCTTCATAGCACCATCTCAGTCTACATGCATCCTACATTCCATCAGAGCAAAATTGTGTGGCAGAAAAACTGAGCAAAACCCGGTATGACCCTCATGAATGAAACGAGCTTTGGGGTTCTTGAAAGGTTTGATCTGCCTGTGGGGAGTTCTTCAAGTAGACCAATTTGCATCTACTCTGAACAATCAACTGGCAAAATTCTGTTCCAGGCCTCCTTGCAGGAAAGCCTGGAAGATAGATCCTTTTTTTTCTTTGGACAGGAATGATACTGTATGCCCTTCTGCGCTTTCCACTAATATTCAGGATACTCCTGAAGATTCAAAAGGAATGCCCAAGGAATACCCCAGGATAATTTTGATAACTCCCTGCAGGCCCCAGCCACTGTGGTTCTCCCTTCTTTTGCAAATGGCTATGGGCAATTATCACAAGCTTCTTCACAGAAAGGATCTACTCAAACAAGACCAGGGGTACACCCCATCATCAATCATCTTCAAATGACTGCTTGAATTATAGTGTCTTTATTCCTTTTAAGCACCTGTTTTCTGAGGATGTACATATATATATATATATATATATATATATATATATATATATATATATGTGTGTGTGTGTGTGTGTGTGTGTGTGTGTGTGTGTGTAGGTACATGCATACACATACACATACGTGCAATAATACCTAACAGGGTGTGTGTGTGTGTGTGTGTGTGTGTGTGTGTGTGTGTGTGTGTGTGTGTGTGTGTGTGTGTGTGTGTGTGTGTGTTTATGAATGCAAAAACAGCTAACTGTTTGGGAATTATAGGAAGTTAATGGATCAGACATGTTATGATGTCCACCAAAGCAGAGCCTTTCCAGCTCTGTAAGGTGTGCTGTTACCCTATTTTGCCAACTCCAAGGGCATTGTTAAATGGTTCTGTATTCATGCTTGTTGTCACTGAATGGGATTCATAAATGAAGTGCTGCATACTCACACAGCAATAATATTCATAGTGCCCCCTGTACATGTAGTGTTGTCTCTGGGTCACCTATAACCTATGCATGGCTTCCACATCTGTTAATTACAGCTGTGTTATGCATCATTTGTCTGTGAATCTCAGCCATAGTGCTGCTTTGTACTGCATGTTTGTGAGTCTTTTCATACTTCTTGCTGGTTTTGATAAAAACACATCCCTTTTATGTGTTGTTGCAAAATAAGGTTATGACACTGATTAAACCACTTTTTAAATACCACTGTATTAAATGTATATATGTATAATATATATATATATATATATATATATATATATATATATATATATATATATATATATATATATACAAATATATCTTTGTGTGTGTGTGTGTGTGTGTGTGTGTGTGAGAGAGTGAGAATATTAATGTATATTACAAGACTGAAGCAGCTAGGACTACGAGTCTCCTAAAATTGGCAATCTATTACCTAAAAAGTACATTAAATGCAGGTTTGTCCAAGTACAACCAAAGTCTTGTGGTATAACCAGAAGCACATGTACATTTAGCTCAGTCCTATACTCAGACTTCCACTGTTGGTTAGCAGTCTCTTTAGCTACAGTGGATATAAAAAATGTACACACCCCTGTTAAAATGCCAGGTTTTTGTGATATAAAAATGAGACCACAATAAATAATTTCAAAACTTTTCCCACTTTTAATGTGACCTATAACCTGAACAATTCAATTGAAAAACAAACAAATCTGTTAGGGGAAAAATATAAAAGATAAAAAACATACAATATGCTGGTTGCATAAGTGTGGACACCCTTAAACTAATACTTTGTTGTGTATGCACACACTTAAACTAATACTTTGTTGAAGTACCTTTGAGATAAAATAACACTTGCTCCATTTGAATCAGCTAATCCGGTTGACGGTTGACTTGAGGTTCTTAACATGGAAATAGTTTTATTGATTGCTCTGACCACTGCAAGAAGGATAGCTGAGTTGCAAGCTCTTATGGTGAGTCAGTCCTACCTCATTTCTACAAGGAAAGGGTTTATTTTATGAATAATACTTATTTTATGCCTAAAGTGGTATCCGAGTTTACTTTGCATCAAACTAACCATCTCCAGATTTTCTTTCCTGAACTTAAAAATAAGTTATAAAGTATACCCCATAACTTGAAAGTCCATAGGCAACTCAGGTACTACATTGACAGAACTAAACATTCAGATCATTGGACCAAGTGTTCATTTCTTGTGAAGGTAAGAAGATGAGGCAACCAGCATCAATAAAGGCTATTTCCAAATAGTTGTCTATTTTGTCACCATAACAAATCTGTTCCAGGCAGGATCAAGTTTCACTCTAGATGTATTCTAGAAGTTTATATTTCATCATCTGTATATACTTTTACAAAACACTATAATCTGGATTCCTTCTATAGGTCTAGGTCTTGCTTTGCTTGTACCATTCTCTAGGGGATTCTGGACCCTTCTTCTTCCATCTTCCAAATGTAGTCAGCTATGATAATCTACTATTTAGCTAAGGCTACTGCAGCAGTGATCAATATGATGAACATAGCACAGCTGTTTATCTTGAACCAGCAATAAAAACAGATGTTTTAATTACCACTGCTGCAGTGGCTACTCCCTCCACTACCCTCCTTGTTTTTTGGTGTGTTTATTAAGCCATGGCATGGTCATTTATTTTTTGTAATTCCTCACCTAGTCCTTTCATGACTTATCCTCCCTCTCTCTGCTGGCAGGAAAGATCTAAAGGGCTTTGCACCAAAACGTGTGTTTTAGTCTGCTCAGCTTGAGCTGCTTGACAGTTTAGGTACCTGGGCAGTGCCCTTAAGTTTTGGAAGCTAACTGGCTGTTATATCCTTGGCATGATGAAACCTATATAGCTAAGGCTACTGCAGCAGTGAGTGTTTGAAGATCTAATGTTATGGCAAGTTCAACTTACACAACTGTACTTTCTTTATGATCTGTTTGACCTTGAGGCCTGACTACAAGGTGTATTGCTGAACTCAAGCATATTTAGAGCAGATCTGCTAACACTATATTTATCTCGACACATAAAACTTGCCAGTAACTCTTAACAGAGTTAGGCTGGCCATATTTCACATACAAACATAATTAGTTCTAATTAAGTTATGCCAATCATTTCCTGCATCCCCTACTCCCACTCTCACCTACTATGAGTCTTAGTTCTGTAGATAAAATCTTGGTCAGCACAACTAGAAGTTGTAACTGTTTTGGTGATTATCTCTTCTAAAATCCTAATTCATTTTCCTCTATCTTTATCAATACTGACAGTCATATCAAGGAACTGTACTGACTCCTAGCTAATGGAAGTGGTAAATTTCAGGAAGGAGGTGGAGTTATTGATGTAATGGATAAACTCAGTGAGTTTAGATTTCTCACATTGCCAGACTATGAATATATCATCAGTAAAGCAAAGATTGCTGGTCATAAAACTCTGGTATTCATTTTGTAGTACAAATTCCTCCTCCTACTTTCCTAAGGCTACATTAGCCAGGCTAAGGACCATAGCTGCACTCATGACTGTCCACCTCATCAGTTTATAAGCCTGGCCAATGAAACTGAAAAAAATTGTAACTCAACACCAAGTTTATTAGCTTTCCCAAGCATTCAGTTTGCTCTTGTGTAACATTATTTCTGTTATAAGCCTCTGTACTGCTTTAATAGAGTATATGTGTGGTAACACAGTGTAAAGGGCTTCAGCGTCAATAGTTACCAAAATGCTTTGCTCATTCACATGCACTTCTTTTATTCTTCTTGAAAAATCAACAAATCAACTGAGTCTAAGATAAAAGATGATTTTTTTTTTAGCAAGAGGCTGACGAATAAATAGCCTCTGATATGGAACCTTCATTTGCAATAACAGCACTGTAAGGTGGATCTTCGCTATTCTTATGAGGTTTGGGAATCCCAAAAAAAATAAGATTATTTAGGGTGAGGAGTATTCAAATAATCAAAAAAGTTTTTACTAATAAGTTCTTCATTAAGCAGTGTGGTTAGCTTATCTTTCTCTTCTATATATGCAGTTTTAACCTTCTCAAAGGAATGTTTAAAATAAAAACTTAGGTGTATTCAGCGGGTCTATATTACAACGTCAAACTCACAGGAGTCCAAACATTGTAATATCGAACCCAAATGTCCAAAATACGAAAATAGCAAAACCACAACACACCGATTTTTTTCCCAGGAAGAAAATTGGTGAGACATTTTCGGGGCTTTGCTATTTCCTCCACTGTGGTGCGATCTTGGAGTTGGTATATTTAAGGAGGGAGTGAAGCCCCCCACTTTATTTAAGTTTAAAGTGCAAGTGGTTTTTTTTTGTAATGGAACAGCATTTTTTTTCCCTGGAACAAAAAATCGCTGTTCTGTGTTTTTGTAATTATTGAGTTTCGTACTTCATAGTTCGATATTACAACATTTGAACTCCTGTGAGTTTGACATTGTAATATAGACCCATATTCAGCATGTTCTCTGTTTTCATTCTATAACTGGCAGTATCTGTAATAAGTATGCCCTAACCTTGTTAGCCTTCATAACATGTCTAGTTCTATCATTGCTTAAATTCTTAAGTGCTAATATCTCATGCTTTGAAATATTATAAAACTTACACTTTGGTGCTTTTTTGTTTTTTTGTTTTTTTTTTTGAGAACCTCTCTTACATCAAGCGTACATTTTGTATCGAATGCTGCAAGTGTGGGATGTGTAGAATGTGTAGAAATGTATATATGTTTAGTTACTTTAACCTCAATTCTGCTTTGATTAGATTTATTGCATCACACCAGAGATTTATATGGTAAATTAAAACATGCATTTTTTTTTTCATACCGCTATTACCATGTAGTATTGGTATAATTCCCCTATTTACCATACTGGTGGATGTTCATGCACACTCATGCACACACCTGCACACTCTTATACATTACTAGTTTACTTCATCCACTGTTGTCTGTATTTTTGTATGTTTTTTTCTACTAGTTTTCATTCTATAAATATGTTTGGGATTGGTAAACATGCAAACTATCATGATAGATTTTTTTTTTTTTTTTTTGCAAAGCACTAACATTTTTTTCTGAGCTGTTAATTACTTAGTTTTCACACACACACTAATACACATATATGAATATTTACTAGATGCTATTATTAGACAGATGTATTTTTATATTTATAGTGTTCTAGTTACATAGTTAGATAGCTATGTGTTTTTTCTTGATTTTAGTTCTTGTCACAGACCTGATGAAGGCTTTATTGCATTAGGCAGCCAAAAGAAATTATAGTTAAAAGTCTTTTTAATGTGCATTGTATGCTTTTCTTAATACCTGATTTTGGAATGTGGATTGCAAATAGATATGTAGTGTTTTTCTTAACTAGGATTTAGTTTGGTCTAATCAGTAGTATTGTGTGGGGCTGGGCACTTGTTCTAAAATGCACTTTTACAGCCCTGTTTATACAGTTTGCCTGAATAGGTTAGTTTAAAATTACACAATACATACATTTTCCACACCTACTTTTAAGCATATAAAAGCTGATATGTTTAACATTGCTAAAATATTTCTATTTTTTTGTTACTGAGGTTCACTTGTCTCTGACGAATAAAGGGTCTTTGCTTTGTAACACTACCTGGGTTTCATTATTTTTGGAAATGGTTGTGACTGAGCTCATCAATAAAGTTTTAAGACCACAATTTTCTTTTTATCATTATTATTATTATTATTATTATTATTATTATTATTATTATTATTATTATTATTATTTTTTTTTCTTCTGTGCCTCTGGATAACATGTTGCTGAAGACGTATATACTATAGCTGCTCTTGCACATTGAGAACTTCTGAAACTACTGTTCTTTTTCTGTCAGTGTTGTTAATATATTCACTGATGTCTTTTTGTGTCACTATTACCCTAACAGTTTCTTGTTTATATTTATTTTTTCTGTATGGCTTATGTCACAAAATCAGAATGAGGGATAGGTCAGGGTACAGTGGCCTGTGCTCAAAGGCAAAACTTCCCAAATATCACTTCCATGACAGATGTAATGGTTAGACTCTGCCTCTCATGGCCGATGGCTGGGGCCATTTGGTTTTGTGAGATTATCAGCTGCACTTCGGAGGACCTCATGGTCCTAATATGAAAGTTCAACTGGATGCACAGCTCAGGCAATAAGTTGCTGCACTTGACACAAAGAGACCAAAAGTGCAGCTGCTTGGTCACTCTCAGAAGTGGATCCTCTACCCACTTCTGAGTCTTGGCTATGGAAGCTATCAACAAGCCATCCTGGCCACCATCAACAGGGTGACTTTTGTCCTCCTTTTTAGAGGCAGACCTGAGTAATGCTGGTGATATAGTGCCAGGTGCATCAGCTAACACACATCCAAGTACCCACTGTCACTCCACAACATGAATAACAGCTGGACCAACAGAAGCATGAGAAAAAATAATAAAAGAAAAAAATAAATCATGTTAGTATATATTTGTGTTACAAATACATTTGTAATTATGCAGTACAGTCGTGAACATAGTATATGTGCTCTGCGGTAAGTCTCTCAGCTTTCATGAGACAGGCAACGCTGTTACTTTCTCACCCCTTGACAAAGAAGAATTCAGTACATAGTGACCCTGTCAAGAAAAGACAAGCAGACAGACTATAGTAAAAACAATCGGATTTTACTATACACCTCTACTAACTACCCCATGTGAGAATCATACTCTGTGCCTTGTACCTGTAAGGTAAACACCTTAACCATTATGGCAACCTCCCGCATTGGAAGATAGTGGAGCAAGTCTGAATGGTGTCTCCACTGGGCAATAGATGTCTGCACTGCTCAGCAGAGACTGTGATGTCAGTGCAAAGTCATAAGTAAGATGGAGTAAAGTAAGTGGCTGCCCTGGGTGCAATCTGTTATGGGGACACAATCAGAAGGTGAGTGCAGAAATAACTTTGCTATAAATGAATGCTGATACTGAATTTGCAGTCATGACTGAAGTGCTATAGCTGACTGGGGTAACAGTCTGGGGAACAAAGCAGGGTACAAGATGACCTAACTACAATTCTGTGCCAATGTTAACACTCACCACTTCAGCAAGTTGGTGCCGGGAATCTACTTATATAATGGGCCATCATAATGGTCTGCAGGTGATCTTGATAGCCCCTTTGCAGAGGATATAAAAATATTTTTGGTTCCTATCTGATGCAGACATTTATTTATTTTATTTTTATTTTTATTTTACATTTGTTGAGCTGGATAGTCCAACTGGATACATGTCCATTTTCAGCGGAGGCCCAGGGGAGAAAAGCTCCAAACATACATACAGAAAAATAAGATAGTTCTAATATACATATAATGCACAGTTAACAGTTTCAGGTTCAGACAGAAAGATTATACATCCATCAATGCATGTACCCGAGAAACCTGAGAAAGTGATATGCATATGCTTGGTTTAAATCAGAGAAACTCAAGATGAAGTGTTGGAACATTTCCAGATGGAACATTTCTAGTTTGTCTGGAGGGAAAATGAAACGTTTCTTTTGGTTGAGTACAACAAAGATCCCAGCAATACTATCTTGCGTGAAGAAATGGTACTGTATAAGACTTCTGCCAACTGATCTGAAATCCCAGATTGAAACTAGGAATTTGTTGACAGCTGTAAAGAAAGTCTGCAAAGATGAGACCGTCACCTAAATATTGGACAATGTGTATGTCTTTGAGTCTTCAGTGAGTCTTATAGCCAGGCAGTGTGTTTAAAAAATGAAGTTACAGTATACAAGAATAACTGATGCCTATGAAAATCATGAGATATCACAATTTCTGTGCACAGCAACTGTGCCAGAAAATGTATAAAGACTAGAATATAACTGTTGGACTATAGCTCTACATCATATGGAATTAACTTTTTTTCTTTTTTTATTGCATTTACCAACATGCTTCTTGGCAGTATAGCAAAAATGCCATCCATGGTAAGGTTATAATTTTCTCTTAGTTTCTAGAATTAATTGCTATTTTTTTCTTTCTGTCTCTTATTAAATTAATGTATTTTTGTTCTAATTACATTTTCCCAATTTTCAAGGTTAAGCAGTTTCTTCCTACGATTAACAGCACAGCCGAAGTCAGATTGTGAAGCCAGGTAGGATTTACAGCACACAAGCTGAAAGATCTGTGACATGCAAAATTACATTGTGATTAGTATTAAATGGCAGCACAATGAAAACAGAATTCTCAGCTTTGGCTATAACAAAAATCTCGCTATGAAAAGAGTCATTTCAGCTATTAAATATATTCTTAAGTAAAGATGTGGTTTGGATCATTTTCTCAACTACATCCTTCTTGTTACACATGACAATTGCTTGATGACATGACATGATCCCTGATGATCTCAGCACCTGAAGAGACTATGCAGACTCTTTTTATTTTCATGAGGAATAAAATGGTAGCCCTGTGTGCATATCTTGTGACATGCATCATCAAATAGAAATGGTCAGCTAGCAAAAGTACCACTAGTGCAGAGATACAGTGATATGGGATTCACCAATTCCATGCACAACATAACGTTCACATGTCCCATTAGCAGGGAGATAGGCAGGGATAAGCATATTATTGTTGACTGGGTAAAAGAATACAATGCATTATGGGAGAAATTCATACACAATTGTGCTATTTTACCTCATTATAATGATTACTATGCAATGAGGACACTTTTATTACAATGAAAACCATGGTCACCATATTGTAGAAAACTGTATTAAAATGAGAAAGTCAGGAATAGCATATAAAATTGTGATCTGGATGTATTGATAGAAGACAAGACACTTGTGAATGCACTTCTGTACTACAGTGAGCACCCATGGTACATGGCAGCAACAGTGACAGAAAAAAATAAATACCTAGAAATGGAATGGTATGACAAGTTAATATCTGTCTGGGAGGTACTCAACATGATAGGGAATGAAGGACTGTCCAGTGAATGTGCATCTGAAGGACTCACTATGTTGGGGGAAGAAAGCACAAGGGCATAGTAGGTGAATGTCCATCTGGTGGGCTTCATTATGAGATGGAAGATAGCACATGTTATGACAGGTGAAAGTTCAACTATGTGGGATCACCATGATAGAGAACACAGCATAAGAGCATGACAGGTGAATATCTAACTGTGGAATTCACCATGACAGAGAACATATAAAAGTGTGACACATAAATGGGAGAACACTGTGGAACACATACTGCAGTGGAAACAGGTGCTCCTGTGCATAGGTCAAGGCATGCCTTTGTGTACAGAGGGAGGGAAGAGACATGAGTTGAGCACAGCACTACTGACTCTCAGCACTGTCCTTTAATAAGGTGGACAGTGACATATTAATTGCAACTGTCAGTACAAGATACATTGGGAATGATCACAACACAATTACAAATCAGTATGTGGCCACCAAACAGAAAGAGGAGGGAAGCGATGAGACATTGTGGTCATCCAAATACAGTCATACCCCCACAAATTCTAACCAAAATGTGTAACCCATAGGTGTAGTCATCTTCTTTTTGAACCAAGACAATAATAACAGCTGAAAATGTTCACCACCCAGGAGAATGACATGTTACCACAGACTCTATGCACATACAACATGTGAAACCTGGGTAAAGTAAAACTAAGAAAGCTATCTGGGACCTGCTGTGGCAAACAGTGTTGTACAGCATAGGTGTTGTGGATGGCCATAACAGATACAAATATAGGTGCATTGCAAGGTTATTGATATGACACTGCATGCCAAAATCAAAGCAAATGACATTATCAGGAACATGTCCGCCATAAGAGATGGATCATCACCACAAAATATCTGTTACCCCACTCCAGAGTAGATGTGTGAACCCTCATACATGGTAATGGATTGGATGTGGAGCTGGCTGCCTGAGTTTCTGCAGATGATGCACCATTTTAGCAATGGCAGATACATTCAAGTTGTACACTGCCCTAGATTTGTGGAGGGGGTATTCAGTAGAACAATTACATTTATCTATAAAAATGTAGATAAAGAGACTTGTAGGCTGGAAATTATAATACTTGAAATTTATTACAAAACACAGATTTAGGTAAGTGCTTTCAAGGCAGTTCTCTTATTCAGACCTTAATACAGAAATAAATTAGCACACAAGGTTTAAATAAAACCAACAACCAATAAAAGTTCTTTAAAAATCAGTGACGCGATCCTCTTTTTTTCAAGAGAGATTTTAAAGATACAGTACTGTTAAAACCAGGTGATAAGTATGCCTTAAAGTCCACTATTCACCTTAGTTTAGCATAATCAGTTTCATTGTTAATATCACCTTCTCAAAGGCTAACATTCATTTTTTGCAAGACCAAGAATTTAAAATTGTGCTGATCACCACAGTCTAAGACATGCTTAGCTAATGCATTAGTAAGTTTGCTGTTCCTGATATCATTGAGATGTTCCATCACTATTTCCTTCATAGTTCTATTGGTTTTACCAATATAGAATGCACTACAAAGATTGCACTCAGCAAAATACACAATGGTTTTAGTAGAACAATCTGCATAAAATAGAAACTCTACAGGTTTCTGATGCACAGGGTGTAACTTCATGCAGGTGGACCAAATGTTATTGCATATTCTGCAGTTTCTACACGGGAAAGTCCCTCTACGTTGTGAGACAAACCTGTCACATGTTTTATTCTGTTTATAGCAGAGTTTCTTTTTCAAATTCTTACTATTTTTAAAGCTAAAACTGGATGTAGAACCAACAACCCGGCTAATCTCGGGGTCAGTAAGAAGAATGGACCAGTTCTTTTTAATGATGTCACATGTCTTGTAGAAATCATTAGAAAAAGTAAGACATAGCCTATTGACAGGTAATGAGGAGACTTGCTTAACTGGAGGTACATTCATTAAGTGCTCATCTGAGTAGTAAGGTTTGGTTATGTGACTTTCATGTGAGTCTACTTCAAGCTATCACTCTATCAATATCTACTCTCTTATATCCTCTCTCAACAAACTCTGTGATGAGATGACTCATAGCATCTGTTAATTCTTCCCTGTCTGTATGCAGTCTCTTGCAACGTAAGACTTGGTTCTTGACTATATTCTTAGTAATGTGCCTAGGATGCATACTGGAACGGTGAAGAATGTTGTTCTTCCTACAGTCCTTCCTATGTATCCTTGTTGAGATGTTGCCAAACATATTTTTGTTAACATTTACATCTAGAAAGTTGATTTCCTCTTTGGGGTAACTAAGGGAGAAGGAAAGGTATCCAGCAGTGGTGTTATCAAGAAACCTAACAAATGTGTCCAAGTGTGTCTCATCACCATGCCAATCAAAAAGGATATCTTCCACAAAACATTTATAAAATGTAATGTGCTGCTTGTACATGTCAGAGGTATACACCATTTCTTTCTCCCACTGAGCCAGTAAAATATTGGCATATGTATTGGCACATGCCGTACCCATAGCAACTCCAACTTTTTGAAGAAAGAACTCTCTTTGAAACAAAAAAACATTGTTCTCTAGAAGCAAGTCTAGAAGAGCACATATCATATTGATTTTGGTATTGCTGAAATTGCTCTCCTTGATAAGAAACTGCCTGACATTCTCAATCCCTTCATCATTGGGGATAACCGTGAACAAAGAGTTCACATCTAAAGTAGCAAAAATCACATCACTTAAATTTACAGCTTGTTGTTTCTCAGCCCAGTTATAAAGGTGTTCTAAAACCTGTTTGCTGTCATGAAGGACAGTAGTTATCTTCTTCAATACAAACATTAGCTGTTTTTATACATATATAGACATTGGCTCCATGAGTCAGCCACTTCCTGATACAATGGGTCGAAGGGGGGGATTACGTGCATCCTTGTGCACTTTTGGAAGACCATAAATTGTTGGTATAGTTGGATGCTCTATGCTAAAATAGTTAAAAAGACTATAATCTATTTGGTCAGTCATAAGCAAATCATATAAAAAGAAATTCAGTCTGTTGATAATACCATTAACCTGAAACTTCTGTAAAATGATATACACTTTTTCATCATGAAGCATACTAAACATCCTATCCATATAGTCTTCTGTATCAAACACGACAATTCCACCCACTTGCCTGCAGGTCTACTGACTAAATATTCTGCATTAGTTAGTGTTCGTAGAGCCTCATTCTCTTTGATAGTCAAATTATAATATCTATTACTAGATCTCAACGTAGCCCTTTTCCTAAGGTCATCTTCACACATCTTTACAAAGACATTCATAGCTGGGGAATTATTAGGAACAAAGCAACTTGGTTTCCTAAAAATCCAACCATCAACATTATTCACATTATTATCATCATGGATAATTTTCAACATTGTATTCCTAGCAAACAAATTAATATCTAAGATGGTATCTACCAAATTCATACCACAAGCTGGCATGAAGGATAATCCTTTGTTAAGGACCGAGAGTTCCTCTTAGCTAAGAGCAACAGGAGATAGAATAAAGACCAGGTCATTTATCTACGAGCCTGTGTGTACGGGCCTCTGCTCTGAGGTGCAGGGTTGGATTCTATCCTTCCCCATCTCCTGTGACTTCTGGACCTGCTCTTGCATATATCCTGCCTTATAGGCAGAGCTTTGTCCAAAAAAAAGCCTAACTTATGCAGACATTCAGCCCCCTTTTTGTCTTGTAATACTATGCTTACTGAATCACCATTGTTGAAAGAAAAAGTTTTCGGTCTAACTACAGGTGCATTGACAGTTTATTTTACTGTGTCCATTACCATATTAAAATCATTAACTGAATTTGGACTGCTATGCACTTTTGCAGCGTTTTGAGTCATAGAGTCATTGTCAGTGTCATTAGATAATACTACTACAGCATGATTATCGCAGGTGCTGCATGTGTTTGCACTGTTACCCATAGAAACAGCTGCAATGTTAGAAGCAGAGTGTGAAGGCATATTCTGTTCAGAAGTAATAACATCAACTTCGGTGTCTATCTCGACAGCGCCAAATACTAATGGCATTTCAGTAGGATTAGTTAAACAGTCTTTATGTTTAGAAAGATCGATGGTCACTTTACCTTCATGTTGACGATTATTAACAGCGGCTATGCTGGGGGTATTTCCTACTCCACACACTTCTGTGCTAGCAGAAAGATGGTTTTGTATTGTTCCCAAGCCTAAAAAGCTGCTGCCTGCTTCAGTTAGTCGTGAGGTGCATGCACCTGCTCTCAGACTGCTATTTACAGTTGAATCAGGAGGAAGTGCTCTTTGTCCAACCCCTTCAACATTCCCCTGCATTCCTATAGGTCGAATCTCCCTCGGCCAAGAGAAGACATTCCCAGCTTGGAAATCAGAGAAATCTCTATGGAGTTTCTTCATTTTCTCCTTCTCCAGTCTCCTTTCATATAAAGAGACATTTAGAAGGACATCATCGAGGTGTTAAACACAAATCTCATCTGTATAGGAATCCACAAGCACATTAGTCATATTACTAATGTCAGTGGCTAAAGTGTCCTCTTCAGGCAAAAGTAACTCATTTATTAAAGTCATATAATCAATACTCAACTGCAAAATGAGTATTTGCCATCTTTTTAAAAGTTCTGGATATTTATTCATATAGGAGGCATTTTTAGTACCCTAAGCCCTCTGGCTATCACTTTGTGGAAGATAGCAGCCTCAAAGTGATATCGTTGTAAGAGAAGACGTTTTGTGGATGATATCTTTTTTGCTTGGCATGGTGATGAGCCACAATTGGACACATTTGTTAGGTTTCTTGATAACACCACTGGATACCTTTCTTTCTCCCTTAGTTACCCCAAAGAGGAAATCAACTTTCTAGATGTAAATGTTAACAGAAATATGTTTGGCAACATCTCGACAAGGATACATAGGAAGGACTGTAGGAAGAAAAACACTCTTCACCGTTCCAGTATGCATCCTAGGCACATTACTAAGAATATAGTCAAGAACCAAGTCTTATGTTGCAAGAGACTGAATACAGACAGGGAAGAATTAACAGATGCTATGAGTCATCTCACCACAGAGTTTGTTGAGAGAGGATATAAGAGAGTAGATATTGATAGAGTGATAGCTTGAAGTAGACTCACATGAAAGTCACATAACCAAACCTTACTACTCAGATGAACACTTAATGAATGTACCCCTAGTTAAGCAAGTCTCCTCATTACCTGTCAATAGGCTATGTCTTACTTTTTCTAATGATTTCTACAAGACATGTGACATCATTAAAAAGAACTGGTCCATTCTTCTCACTGACCCGAGATTAGCTGGGTTGTTGGTTCTACACCCAGTTTTAACTTTAAAAATAGTAAGAATTTGAAAAAGAAACTCTGCTATAAACAGAATAAAACATGTGACAGGTTTGTCTCACAATGTAGACGAACTTTCCCATGTAGAAACTGCAGAATATGCAATAACATTTGGTCCACCTGCATGATTTTACACCCTGTGCATCAGAAACATCTTAATGATATTAGGAACAGCAAACTTACTAATGCATTATCTAAGCATGTCTTAGACTGTAGTGATCAGCACAATTTTAAATTCTTGGTCTTGCAAAAAATGAATGTGAGCCTTAGAGAAGGTGATATTAACAATGAAACTGAATATGCTGAAGTAAGGTGGATAGTGGACTTTAAGGCATGCTTATCACCTGGTCTTAACAGTACTGTATCTTTAAAACCTCTCTTGAAAAAAAGAGGGTTGCGTCACTGATTTTTAAAGAATTTTTATTGGTTGTTGGTTTTATTTAAACCTTGTGTGCTAATTTATTTCCGTATTAAGATCTGAAGAAGAGGATTACCTTGAAAGCGCTTACCTAAATCTGTGTTTTGTAATAAATTTCAAGTATTTTAATTTCCAGCCTACAAGTCTCTTTATCTACATTTTTATATATATTTGGGTTCTTGGCTGCACCATCTCTCTATTCTCTACAATTACATATATCTGTTCTCCAGGTACATCAGGGCTGCAACTTCAATACCCTGCACTATAAGATAAGAAGGTGCTCTCATGCTATTCACATAATTGTCATATACTACCAGGTGTGCCACCGGTAGGAAAAGTGAAGCAGTGCAGAGTGCCATACCTAGCCTTGGTTATCATCAGAGTCATGGATGCCATCCATCTATTGGCTTAGAATGGTGGGCCATGTCAGGGTTTTCATATATGCTCCTACAGTGCTAAGTTGCCCCTCCTGCAGAATGCATCCAACGCTAACATTACAAGCCCACATACTACACCTGGCCAATAAACATTACATAGAAGCTCATTACTAACAGAGGAGGATATACTGTCACTCACCTCCTCCAACCTGTTACCCACCAGATTGGCTACACCTCCACCTTGTTTGATAATCACCCATATGACAGCACTGCTCTCACCTAACTCTGTACCCCACAGCATCTGGTCTATGTGGGTAAGGTAATGTCTGATGTACAGTTTGACCAGCGAATTCCATAGACTCTGCTTCTTTACCAGTGCTGCAATGTATTTCATCCACGTGTGCATTGGATGGGCTGATGCCATTTTTCCAAAGACTCTATAAATGGTTCCTCATTTTTTGCTGCTGCAGCTTTGTTTGGCAGTTCTGCATTGTTCTTGGGTAAAAGCTGCTTCTATACTACCACACTGAATAACAAGTTGCATGCCAAGAGTAACTGATGCAGGCTTCAGATGCATATTGCAGTGAGCCATCCGATGTATTTAAACAGTGGATGCATCCCATAATGATTCGAATCACACATTTCACAATGTTCTGTGTTGGTAAATGCATGGTGTTGTATGTCATCTAAGTTAACCTCTGGCGGTTCTGACAGGAGTCATCTTGTATACTTCTAAGATATTCCAGCATTTATTGCAACACACAACAGTGGAGAGCACTATAAGTGGCCTACTGCCTACTTAAATGGTAACCACATATGTTGTTCTATGTACTTGACAAAGTATACACCTTCCAGCTAGATAAGCCAGTGGGAAGTTACACTCCACCAAATACTGGTAAAGGTAGCACATTTACCAGATCTGGGAATCAAGGAAACTACCTGAGTGGGGGACAGACATATATATTTTTGTTTTGTTTTTGTGCTGATTTGTTCTTTTAGAGTTTTTGCACTTACCATCAAGAACTCTTTTTGACTACTGACCCATTCATTCCCATTGCACTATATTACAAACACACTGAGATGGAATGTTACTAAGGTAGACAGCAGTTTATGTTCAAGTTCAAAATTCCATTACATTGCTTAAATTCTGAAGCACTTTATAAAAAATAACCTCAAACCATATGACACAATAAAATAGCCCAGTAACAGAAAAGGATGAAATACGTTTACATCAGGCTAGGCATTCTAAAACTAGCTAACTAAATAAATCTAAGACACTGAAAATAAATAAATAAACATAAGACATTTACTTCAAAAACAGCAAGTGAAACATTATATTACATTGCAATGTAACAAAGTAGCTACAAATAAGTCAAATAACTAGCTACTAAAACTGAATAAAATCCAATAACCGGTTGATGTAAAACTAACTCCAGATAATAACTGGATTCTATAGACAGTTCTAACAAGATGAGCTGGCAGAAAACAGACACATTGATTAAAACTCTGTCACAGAGACATTATAATGGAGACAATTGTCTTGGTGAAAATAGGCAACATGATTGAAAAACCAAAGACAGTATTCAGCAGCAACTGGATTCTCCAATATCCTCTTGGCAAATGAACCCAATTGTTAACCAGCCAGTACACCAAAAGTCCACAACATCAACACTAGCAGATCCATGTCTGTAGCACTTCTCCTCTCAGACATCAGCATAGTGGCACTTTCAATGGTTTGCCTTCTAAAACAAATTGCACGTCTCCACCAAATATGACCATATTCCAAGAACAAATGGTAAACCAAATCCCCTTGTGTCCTACCCCAGCCATGACTTTCCAATGAAAGTCACATCACTGACTACAACATTTGGCTCTTTAAAAAAGTGAATGAAGCTTAGGCAACAAAAATTGAAGAAGAAATACCCTGGCAAATGTTAAAATGTGTCCAGAAGGTGTAGCAGTACTCTTGGTTGGCGCATCTTGAGCTAGAAAATCCATTTTGTGAACTGATAAAGAGCCATATCATACCTCATCTCTCTTATGCCAAACTTATCATGTCTAAGCTTCTAATCAAACTCTGGTCACATGGGTTGTAGTCAAGATTTTATTCCACTGGACAATGGAGCTGCTACATGCACAGATAGATTGTATAATGCTATATCTATTGCACAAAATCTGGCAGCAGAAGGAATGCATACCTTTAGGGTGGATGCATTAGATCCCTTGGAGATCAGACTAGGCCTTAGGTTCATAGGTTCATAGGTAAGTACTAGGCTATCTGCCCGAAGACATTTATAAGGCTAGCCAGAATGTGTTGGCTTTCGCTGCCCCCAGAGATTAGTTCCCTGTGCCTCTGTCCAGCAGAGCCAGTGAAGTGATCCCCGGGGTAAACTTTCTGTTTCCCATCCACTCGTCAAGGTTTCTCTTGAAGAGTGCTAGTGAGGAGCTCTGCCTAATGTAGATTGGAATCTTGTTCCAAAGCATGGGAAGTCTCTGGGACAGGAATCTATCCCTCCAGCACGTCCTATTTATTGTTGTGGTGAGGTTTAGATCCCTAGAGTGTGTGGTTCGAGGGAATAAGGTTTTCTTTAGGTGGAACATGTCCATCAATTCTGAGTTGGACATGGCCTTATATGTCAGGCAGAGATCACCTCTGAGCAGGCGGTATGCAACCAAGTACAGCTGGAGATTCTTCACTCGAGTTGCATAGGGCATCTGTTTGAGGCCAGTGATCCTATTGGTGAGGTACTTCTGTGGTCTTTCCAGCTGTTGCAGGTGTCTTGTAAGGTACATCCCAAATGGGACATTGCACTCTGTGATGGGTCTGATGAGTGATGAGTAGAGGGGCACAATGACCTCTTTTGATCTGGATGCAAACCCTTTTGTGATTAGGTGGCCCACATAGAAGGATTTTCTTACCACTTTGGTAATGTGATTATCAAAGGAGAGATTGCTATCTACTTAGGTCCCCAGATCCCTTATTATGTTTTCCGTATTTAGGGGACTACCACCTATGTGGTAGTTTGTGGTACTTTGTTATTTCCAAAGGGAATAACTATGTACTTTTTGGAATTTAGCTTGAGGCCATGATTTTGACACCAGGTATCCGTCTCAGTGAGACTCTTTTGGAGGATGTCTGTGTCAGCCGGTGAGTCAATTATAGCCCCTAGTTTGCAGTCATCTGTGAACTTGGTTAGCCATAGTCCTCCTATGTTTGTTTGTACCTCTGAGAAGTATATGCCGAGCAGGAGCATATATGTATATATAACAGCAAATAACATCAGGAGCTAGCAATGGGAATGCAGAGAATGACCCAGGATCGCAAGGAAATGAGTAATGGTGTAAAATGCATGCATATGTGGGTAACATATGACTACTAATACCCATATGGTGTCTCTGTCCTCAGGGTAGTGGTTGACAATGTCCCTGGCCATGGAGTTGATGATATGTTAACTACTATATAAACCATCTGTAATGTAAAGTGTAGCAAAATGCATTATGACCTTCAGTGTGTCCCTGATTGGCCATTAACACTTGCTGTTCAGTTAAGGCTGCTGTTATTTATAGCATATTAGTCTTCTGTACTGTGACAAATCCCAGCATTCAGCACAGATGAGCAGCATTGCTCTGACCATTGGATGTATATGTCTCACAATCACTCTGCCATATTATGATGTTATTTGCTGTTATATATACATTTCCATACAATGGATGGTGTTCTATTCTCACAAAAGCAATTGCACTACATGGGTCTCTGAATCACCCCTGCCTGAACATTGCTATTCATCACTCTATTCTGTGCAGTGCCATAAAGCAACTATTTCTGAAGGCCTTGACTTTGTTTTAAAAATGGTGCTTTTCTTCATATTTGGTGAAGATGGAATAGTCACCTACTAGATTATTTTGCAAAAGTCAAGCATTTGCCTTTTTCTTGAAGAATAATGACCTCATTGTACAAGTAGCAGTGGATGTGGGGGACAAGCTTCGACAAGACTGGTGCAGGGAGCTTGTCCTACATAGCAAACTAATTTCAGACAAAATGTTCATTTACATTCTTTGAATTATAGAATCTCATGGCAGAATATTTGCTATTTTTGAGGAAACCCATTTCATTGTGTTTATATCTACAATGCAGGGCATTATCTTAGTAGAAAGGGAGGAATGTTTTTCATTAAATATATTACATGTGAAACTAGTGTTGTTTAATTTCTGTGAGCAATGATCATCTATTAAAAAGTGCATTCAGCAGATTGTATTTTCAGTGGAGAGCTGGTACATTTGAAATTGTACATGGCAGGTTTTCTTAAAAAGATTCTTACTAATATGGGACTATGGAAATGGGAAACATTTTATTCTTTAATGTTACAGTAAACAGGGCATACAGCCAATCCAACTGGAAAAAACAAGGAAAACCTAGGCAAGTTAGAATTTGCACTGTGTGATTCCTTGAAATCTCTTGTATGAAAAATGAGATGCACTTGAATCCATATTTAATAAGTCTGTGCGATATTTGATATCCATTTGAGCCCATTCAATCAGATAGAACCTCAGATTAATATCTCAGCCTAAGAATGGCACCTCAGGAGTAGAACCCCCCCCCACACACACACACACTGGGCTATTGATCCAGCAATGGCACAAGAATTCAAGTGACTGGTGTTCACCCTGTCCTTCTCAGCATTGAATAAGTGCACTAGCGGTAGTGACAAACTGGCACTGATGTTTCATGCCAGTGCCATACTGGCTGTCCCATGAAGGCACCATTGTAGCACACCATGGTGACAAAGGTGTGATGCACAAACTTGGCTGTTGTGTTCTGGCATTGGCCAGCAGGGACCTAGCAATGATCCAGTGAGATATGGCTTTGTGAGAGTGTATGACTCTGCACATACCCTAGAACCTTCAGCACTGTTTTTGAAATTTGCATAATGTTCTGTACGTGCTTTGATAGCTGTTGCACATTATATGTTTTACAGTTCAGTAACTGAGACATACATATCACAGATATTCCTATTTGTGCTTTGTGCAGTTAGCTCAACTTTCGAAAAACTTAAGGTAATTCTTACATTGTGTTTCTCATTCCAAATGCACTACGAGATACTGCTCTTGTTTTTATGTCTTTTTTTGGGGGGGATGGGAGTGAGTAGATTGGTAGACTACCCATTCAGTATCATATATAAGAAGCCATGGTTGGACATTTTTTCTGTTGTTTGTAGTGTTATATTATACTGATATATTGTGTCCTGTGACATTATTTCTAGTTATCAAGTTGTGTTTTTTCCCTTTCCTCTATACTGGAATTGCAGTGATTCACTTCCATACCATAATGACAGCTGCTGTTATATTTTTTACCTGCCTGAGTTATAGTGTTACAGCTCTTAGCTAAGTTTATATATAAGCAGCATGCTTTTGTAATTTGTAAGCCTTTTTATTATTTTATGCATAAAGATCTTAATATTAAAAAAAGATATCATATAAGACTAGTGTGTATCTGACTTTTAAGAGTATACTTGCTTAAACTGATCTATATTTTACCTACATGTATGCTAAGGTTATGTATGTATGGTGGGATACATTACTGCATTTACTTTTGATGTCTCATATTATATACCACATGCTGTATGTCATGCCATGAGTTGTATATTATAGTGCATGCACTCTATCATTTCTTGTTGAGATGCAAAATAAAAATGGAGTAACGGTGTTTTGGCTGCAGAACTTCAGTGGATTGGCTGTAATGGCTGGAATGAAGTAGAAATTCCATTCATTTTCTTGCCTTATGTAGTAAAAGCTTGAGGGGTAGTAAGCATGTGGCACTTTGTTGTATATTAACAAATGCATCTTGTACACTGGTATTGCTGTTACGTTTCTATAGATGATGACCTGAAAGATGATGCATTGCAGGTTGTAGTTCAATTCAAGGGCTGCCTTAAGCTGGGCTGGCTACAGAATACTTTGCCTGGTATTGGCCACTTACATCTGTTGACTATGTTAGTCAAAATGCCATAAACATAGATGTGGAGCTAACATGCAGCCGGCAGTACAAGTGCCAGTTCTCTGCAGGAACTGACCTCATCCGAGCATCACTATCCAGTGTACACAGTGATATAGGGATTGTTACCTCTTTAGACTGATACTATCAGTGTTAATACAGTTAAAGGTAGACCTTTCATACAGACTACAGTGCAGGAAGTAGTTCAATGCAGGGATATCCCAGTATGTGCACATTAATGAAGATGTATGGTTATATGGAATAGCTGTCCCTTACATCTCTCATGTGCTGCCCCTTACATCTCACATGTGCATTACTTCCTTGAAATAAACATGTGACTATGGCAGGCTGTAATACAGGTCATGCATCAGTGTAGGGGATGTCTGTGCATTACGCATCTATAACACAGTCTATGTACATCATATTTTGTGATCACTGAATGTGATAGAATTACCAGTGCCTTGAAATACAGCAAAATATTTACAGGTACTAGTCAATTTAGACCATTATGGTACATGATGGACAATAGTTACCATATATGCATTGTGATCATGACTGTGAAAATATTTACACAGGTCTACTATGTCTGATCAAAATGCACAAGATCCAAACACATTCACTTCCATATGTGTAAATACAAATACTCAACAAACATGCACTCAAAATATACAGATTTGTTTGTTGCTGCACCTTATTCTATTTTCCTGGGATGGTCTTGAATTTTTTCTATGCTTCAACATGCCATTTACATGCCCCTCCTACTCTCTAATCTCATGCCTACCATGTCTGTTCATCCCAGCAGAGTAAGGAGTCACCAGACTTCAGTTATCTGATGGAGGAAGTTAAGTGTATTATTATGAGCTAGGGATATGAGGAGGGGAGGGGACCTGAGTGCTGCCACTACCCTGTCACACTAAGAAGTGACCTGTCCAATGAGTTACGTTCCTAACTGCCTACTTAATGTTGAGACCTTTGGTGTTTTTTAAACTGACAAGACCTACCTTCATGAGGAAGCGTCACTCTGAATTTTCCACCCCTAGTCTTTTGTCTGTTATGATCTCCATTACTATGCCCATCTTCCCTATGACTTGTGATCTGAGAACATACCCCACCATACTCCTACACCCTCTCCCACTGGGAAAGCAGGCATATTCTTTGTCACCCCCACACACACACGCACCCAAGCAACACATCTGTTGGTGGCCATTAATTAAACCCAGGTCATGTAAGTGTAGTAAGACTTCACTTCTCTGCACCATCTAATGAATGAGCTAACTGTGTGTTCATGCAAAACAACACCTAGCACAATAAAATAAGTGTGTGCATGTATTCCTATCTGCCTCCCCCCTTATTTACATATTCTAATGCTTTAATTTCTCCAAGCCTTTTGGGTTTCTAATGCTATGACAGGAATGGGCTCCATTCCTAAGTCAAAGTATGATTAAAATTCATGAAATTAGTATTGTTTCAAACATTGATGTTAGCTAAAAGTTCTCTTCACAGCACCTGCAATGTGCCCAGAACTTTTGCAATTCATATGGAGTTACATGTATCTTTAGCAAATCTAAATAAGACTGTAAATTCTTTTTAATGGGACCCATTGCTCCAGCTACTATTGGAACAGTCTGTGTATTTGTCTTCCATATTGCCCCCATGTCTGCCTGCAAACCCTAGTATTTTATGACTTTGTGCATCTCTGTACATAATCACTGGGTGTAGTAACTTCAGTGATCAATGCTACTTTTTTTTTGTTTGTTTGTTTTTCATGGACTACTATAGCTGGTTTTCTTGCATCTATTTTTTGAACTTTTAGTAAGGGGGGGTCCTATGTAATATAAACTTCATCATTCCTCTTTAATGCTTTGTGACTTGTGTTTCCAATGTTTCTCAGCTACTTCAATATTGTAATGTTTGCATAATCCCCAATATAACAGTCTTGCAACATTAGTATGCCTTTGAGTACACAGGCCCTCTGCCATTAGTGTATTACACCCAGAAACAAGATGTGTGACTGTTTTCAATCCTGTTTTACAAAACCTGCATTTGTCTGTTTCTCCCACATGTTCAACGTACTTTGTATACCAATGGTATATATAGTCCACAGTCCTGAGCCATTGATATTAACCTTTAGTCTTTTCAGTGGCGGCTCGTGCCATCGGACTGCAGGACTGCAGCCACCCCAGCTGTGAAGAGAAAGAAAAATAAATATTTAAAAAAAATAAAATATTTAGTGTATTATACTATTGTATACTCACTGCCTGCTTAGCTGCGAGTCTGTCTGTGAGTCCGACTTACTCGCTGTTAAAGTCCTGGAACACAAACTGCACATGCTCAGTAAGTTCCGGGTTTAAAAAACAAAATAGTTTCTGTAAATCTGGACTGCTGTAAAAGTAGTCCAGATTAAGAAGAGAAGGCATCAAGTGTGATGCCCAGAAGTCTATGCAGTTTGTAAAGTGTAAAGTGGAAGGGGATCAGACTGCCACTTCTGCAGTCATGTTAGCGATGTGGATGACTAGATGGCAACTGATTGCTTCTCACTCTCTTCTCATGCTTTGCATGCTGGGAAAAAGAGAGTGAGACACAGTCAGCAGCAGACAGTACTACTTTGGTAAATGTGGAGTTTGTTCAAATTGATTGTGGACAGTGACTGAGGATATAGTGACAGCAGAGCAGTGCGCCTTGACCTGGTTAGTAGATTAATTCAGAAAACACAAAACAGAAAGAGGCGAGCACTTCATTCAACTGTAATCTGTAAGCCATATTTAAAAATGTACAGGATTGTTTTATGCAGAAATAGGGGATGTTAACTGTGACTATAAATATTTTTTTTGCCTAGAGCAAGATGAGAGGAGACCCCATTCAGAGCTTTGTCATTATAATTATAGACTTTTGTACTTCATAAAATATATGTCAATTCACGTTCTCTGATTTCCTCAACTTCTGAAATTAATAGCAGTAATATATTTTTAAGTGTCCTTGATTGTCCCTGATTGTTTCTGAATTTGTCCATGACTCTATAGGTAGGAGGTTGACAGCCATGAGCCAAGGTGTTTATATTTTTGTTTGTGTAGCTCTCACACTTGTAACTGCTTAATTTTCACTTCACTTTCTCACTTCCCATGTTACACTTCATTTCTCATCATTTTTCTCCCTTACTTGTCTGGAAAGAAGGCGACACTAACTTTGACACTAGACTTAATCTGTAGTCCCCAGGCCCCATGTTATATTTACTAAACACCCAGTGTTTAAAACAAATAGGGAATGAAGACAGACTCATTCCACGGAATGGGGCAGTGCCACCCCTACTCCTGGTTAGAACTTCTATACCTTTGGAGGGGAAGTGAGTCCTGCAATCTTTATCATCCAGTTTTCTATCAATCGCTTTGCTTGGTTGCAAGTTGCAAGCAAATAAAACTATGTTTTTCTTTCCTCTTCACTTTCTTTTACCCCTGCTATGCTTTTTGTCCCATACAGCTCATAGACAATAGAATAAAAGAAAATGTTAGGAATCCCGCACCGGAAACAAAATAGGAAAATGTCAACTGTGGAACTCCCCCCGCCCCAAGTGTCATGAGAACTAACTCAGGGAAAAACATCCTAAATGTCTTTATTAAGGAAAAAAACTAAACAAGAAGTAAGCATTTAGTAAAACCATAATAAAATCGCTGGCCTCAACTAAAGACTCCAGTAGTGCCTTCTCTACACTAGTGGGTGTATCGGGACTGTATTTTTTCAGCGCATTTAACACAAGTGGTAGCACAAGAGACACAGTCACTCAACTGACAAACACTACATTTGAGGGGTAAGAAAGAATCAAAGCCCCTTCCTTCAAGGGCACCTTGGATAATTTTCTGTTCCTGAACTGCTTCAATCACTTGTTTTTAGAAAATTATATGATATTATAGTATAGTATTATAGTATAGTATAGTATAGTATAATATAGAATAGTATTGTATAGAATATTATAGTATAATATATTGGGTCCTATTTGTGTTGTCGAAAGTATGGTTCATCAAACTGCACTTTATCGAACACACTTTAACGAAAGTGCTTTTTGTCGAAAATGCACTTTCGCTACAGAAAAAAAAATGCAGTTTGCATGTACCGTTAGTTGTACATCAACGTATACTGTTGATGTACAACTAAGAAAACTCCTGTTGAGATCGTGGTACAATGGGGTTAAGGGAATATTTCCTTTTCCCCACTGTAGTGCGATGTCCAAGTGAGAATAATAAAGTAGGTGGGGGTGGAGACGCAGCCCCCCCATGGCGGGTGCAGGGGGGATTGCCCCCCTGCATAATGCTGTTTAGTTTGTTATGGTTTTTTTTTTTTTTTTTACATTTTCCTGTTTTTGCTCCGCGAAAGTGCATTTTCGATATAATGTACTTTCACAGAAGTGTGTTATCGGAATTACGGTTCGATGAACCGTATTTTCGATAATACAACATAGACCCAGTATATTATAGTATATTATCATATATTATTTTATAGTATAGTATACCATTCACTAGTCTTATTTGCACTGATTAGTTATGTTTGACTTTTTTTGAGGATCAGAGGATTACTAGAATATTTTCCTCCCTGTTTCAGATGTCAGATTGATTACCTATATGATGCTCTAAACTTATACATAGTTTCTATTTAATCTATTCATGTTTTGGATGAGATGACACAAAGTAATTTATATTGTGTTTTGTTTAGGTAAATGACTGCAATTAATAGCATGTACTTTTATCTATTTAATTTTACTCCTGGCCTGAGACTGAAATTAAACACTTTGTTTAGTACTGTGTTTTTTTTCTGTTTAATCTATTCATGCTCTGGATGAGATGATACAATTCAACAATCAGTGCTATATGCCTATTAAAAAAATTAAAACAATATAAAATATCCCTAATTTTGCTTGCCATTTTCCTGGTTTAGTAGCTGTAGAGTGAATTGTGAGTCAGATGTATGAAATTGAAGGAACTGTCTGATGCTCACATTTTTGGTTATCTTCATATTACCTTAAAAATCAATGATGTGCCCTTAATCATAGGCTGAATGCAGGTAGTATCAGTTGCAGGAACTCGTGTACCATTATGGCAAATTCAGATTTTTTTTCTTTTTTTGTTTAGAACCTGCATTGCCAGTCAGTAGTACTGTGCAAGAGTCACCTTCCCAGAAAGAGTGTGAATTAGCAGTCATAATATAGTGATGACAAAATCAGTGACTAAATTAATATTTTATGTTTACGGTGTTTATATTTAGTGGTTATTATTCTTGGCCTCCCCTATCCCTTGACATTCCATTGAATTGTGCCATCTGTAATAGCTGACCTATTACCGTCCTGCATAAAGGAGGAAATAGCAGCAGGTTAGTATATAAAATAAATGCAGATTTTCATTTTTATAGAAAGGGGGGAATGAGTTTAGAATGAATTGATGTTGAATCAAATGTAACTTTGAATATTTATAATGTTTATAATTTATAATGCACTTTTTCACAGGCTGGATCTTTTAAACAAAAGATGGCATAGAACAAGAAGTGCCATTGTGTTGCTTCAAGGTGAAATGGCTTTATATATAATAGACTGGTACTGCAAGAACCAAACGTATGTACTCATAGTGAGAAGGGGGATACAAAAAAAAAGTAATTTAGATGTTTGTTCAGTTGCAGTTTGAACTGCCTTAATTTTAAGTTATTATAGTAAGTCTTTGTGTGCCAGCATATAGCAGCTTGATCCTTGAAAGTGTGTGTGTGTGTGTGTGCGTGTGTGTGTGTGTGTGTGTGTGTGTGTGTGTGTGTGTGTGTGTGTGTGTGGATTTTCACATCACATTTTTGGTCTGTTTTTCATAAAACTGTGGTTTTTCTGGCAAAGTAGTGGCAAATCATTAAAAACTGAAGTTAGAAAATAATGACAGACATTTGAGTTTCAGATTTCATAACCTTCAAAAAAATGCATGCTAATGCAACACTTACTATTCTATTAACATTCTATGTTTGTAAGAGCAATATTTAAAAATTATCCTTATTTTTGGGCCTTTGTCCCACTTTTATTTATGTCTTTGTCCAGATTTTTTGCTCTGAGGTTGAGAGTATGACAAATGTGTCAGAGCCATCACTGTCAGCCAAGACATTTCAAATTGTGACATACTTGTACCCACTCCTCCATGTGGTGACTCTGGATGTGTCCAAGCAAGGAAAGAAGCAGTTATGCAGTGTAAGTGTGCAGAGTATCCCCCCATCCAAGGTAGACAGAATTACTGTGGCTTTTCATCTGTCCTTGATTTTGCAGAATGTTTTGGTTTTCTGTCATATTTTTATACTGTCGATTTATGCTTCTTATTATTCAGAAAATGCATGTTGCTGGCTGTATCTTACTTGGTAGTTTTATAAAGCTGAATATAAATTATAATTAGAACTGCAGTGCAGTGGTTTGAGTTGAGTGTTGTTTGTTTTTTTTATACTTGACTTTGACTGGCAATCCAGTAATGTATTTAAAAACTAATTTATTTGTTCATGCCTCACAACCTTTTTGTTTCCATCTAGATATTATGTAAGCTGTCATGTAGCCAATGCATTGACATATTTTTTTTCTTCTCCACTTCATTTTGTCTTGATAGGATTCTCATAATGACAGTTTGGCACCCAGGGTAGCATATTTAATTAAAGTTCCAGTTTTTGTGTTTTTTAGCATAGGTCTGCCCCTTTCTAGTTGGCCACACCCCTTCCCATTGGCCACACCAATTCAGCTGTCTCCTGCAGCCTCCCTTTGATTTGAAGTCACCAGCCACCACTGCATCTTTTGGTTTACATTTGCCTCTCCTTAGCCATTCCTGCAAAAAATCCTGATTGACATGAGGTTGTTCCAGGAGTTTTCTGTAGTTGCAACTATATTTATGCCTTTTTCACACTTCTTGCTTTTCATCTGATCTTTCGCCTTATATTATTTCTTTTGTTTTTTGGCGCATAGAGTTACTACCTGATTTTTGTCTACCACTGGACTGATTTCTATTACCACTTGACACTGATATGCTTCTGTTAAACAAAGCAAGGAAGTCATGTTTTCCTCATGTTTTAAACATTTCACTATTTTTGGATTTTGTGGGGTCAGCAGATATGCATACATTCCTACAACTTCAGATCTATACATGTAATAAGTTTTGAGGGGGTTCATACCTCCTTCAGAACAGGGAATATATAATCTTAGTATATGTTGATTTTTATAAATTATTTAATAAGCATGAAGCATTTTTCTTGTTTAACTGTCCAATTGATCCAATACCTTTTAGGGCCAGTCAATCATCCCTAAACTGTAAGTTGGAACTGGAAGAACAAATTGGTTTATAGCTTGGACTTTATTCCTAGATATCTGGGTTGTTTTTAGTATTTACTTTAGTCTTCTAAAATATTCCTTACTAAGTTTAGTTTCCATTTCTTCATGTTTTTTGTTGATCCTTCATCAGTCCCCAAATATTTATACAATCCCTCCTGCTCAAGTTCCTTTATTTTAATCACATTCCTGCCTCAGGCCTACATTTTCTTGTACTGCAGCTTTCCTGCTTTAGAGGTTACTTTAGCACATTAATCTAGACCGAATTACATTCTTATATCATCTGAGTTAGTTTTGTCCACTTGCAGTTAAGCTTTCAGCTCCTTATCTGATGAACTATACCACTTTAAACCATCCACATAAAGAAGATGAGACATCTACACTTTGTTGTTGTCTGGGAGACAAATTGTGACCATGATCTATATTCTAATTATAAGGTTGTTCCAATGCAGAAAAAGAGATCATTCATAAAAAAAAAAAAAAAAAAAAACTAAAACATATGATCACTTTTTCTGCAGGTCACTGCAGTCTTAGAGTAAATAGTGTGTACACATTTTGTGCATAGTAAGTAACTACAGCATGTAGCAAGCATATACAAAATGAGCAAAATAAGCCTCAAACAAAAATGCTTTGGGAAGTAGAAAAATCATGCAATTCCATTTCTAGCAACATGTTTCATTCCTTGCTCAAACTGCAGAGTTTGTGTTTGATACAATGCATTTGCCACTTTTAGAGTGTGCATACTCTTCTCAAATAACTGCATTTTCTTTCTAGCCATTGACATGGTTGGTTGGTCAGGAGCAGTCTAGAGAATGATCTGAAAGTCTACTCCAGTATCATAGCATGATGACTGTTGATAATTTAGATAACAGTTCTTAGATTCGCCATATGTCAGTCATGATTTGATAGTGATATACAAACACACAGATTTTCATCTTTCATTTTGGCTCTCTGTGTTTACTCTGTAGTATTCATTTTACAATTAACTTGTTTATAAACTTGGGGAGTATACCCAGTGAGTTAAAATCCAGTTTGCTGGGTATAACTCCACCTGTTTATCGTCCTACTTTTCCTGTGCATGACAGCAGTTCACAGAGTAACTCCAGGAGATGGATAGCACTTATGAGCATGGACGGACAATATCACTTTTGGATCAGTCTAGTGCTTTGATGAACTTCTGTTGAGTTATCAGAACCTTGGCAAGAACTCAAATTACAGCTTAGCACAGGATATGGGCATTTAAGAGCCACATATTTACAGATATTTATAGCATTGTATTATGTATATTTTCCTTATACTGTTATTTTCTTGTTATTGCTTTTTCTGGTCTTACTGAATATTTTTTTAACACTGCATAATTTGCTGCTTATAACATATTAGTATTTGGTTGAATGGCAAATGAAGTCAAACATTATTTAATACAGATGAACACACTTTTCATTATTATTGGTATTTCTTGATCTTTGGTAAGATTATTTTTCAGTAGGTGCAGACTTGCCAAAAATACTTCAAGTAATGTAATTTTAAATTTACTTTTTTATATGTATACTGCAATGGTATGATCACCATTCTTGGCATATGATTCATTCAGATTTGACCTCTCCATTGCTAGTAGTTTACAAAGATAAATAAAAGTCTAGTTATTGCAGCTGTCTTAAAACAACCCATTCTACAAATGATCTGTTTTTTCTTTTTCTTTTTTTTTCTATATTTATTAATATTAGAACTGTTTCTGATATTTGACCTTACACAAATTCAGCAAGTGTTATTTATATAACTGCTCAGTGGAATACATTCTTGTTGAAGACAATAAAACGAGGTTTGACTGAAAATCAGATCCATTGTATTATACCTTTCTGTGCAGTTAAGTGCACCATCACATTGCCAAACATAGGCAGACCAAAGTTAATGCAGACCCACAGGCATAAATGAACTATATGGGTTTTTCTGCTATATGACCTTTCACAACTGTATTAACAGAGCTTTAACTGCTTGTGCTGCTAATATCTTGAAACTGCACATGTACAGAAGCTTGCAGCTGCAGCATAAAGGGTGAACATTACTGTATACAGACACTGCTAAACAAATACGTCTCTGTGCTACTCTGAACTGTTGTGGCAGCATGTTGGATATATTATGAAGAAGAAACTGAAGATTTAGAAACTTTTTATGTGCCATCTTCTGCATACAAGAACTGCTGACACAGTCATTTCTCAGTTTAACAATCTAAGTAGACTATTTAATGGGAAATGATTCTGCAAGCATTAATCTGAAGCCTATTTTTAGACATGACATCCACACAGAGATATAAGAGCAGTGCTGATTCATTTTTATGAAAAATCTGTTAACATACTTCCACAAGAGCAGCATAAAAATGATTCAGATTGTGATTCTTGGTCTGATAGTGGACTGGGAAGGAGAATGCACTCTGAATGAAAATGAACAGGCAGCTGTCATGTTTGGCATCACATCTCCTGGTACTATTGTGGAAGTTGTGAGAATTTCATAGCAGCTATCATTATAACACGACTACATGTTATTTGCTAACATTGGTCATTGTACAATGTGAGAATGTGAAAATCCACTGGGAAGCCTGTTAGCATTTTAGCGTAGAAAGTGCAATACAGCTTTTCATCACCTCTGGATTATTTCAGTGCAGAGAGCTCTGCTGTGGGAAATTATCTACAAGGTTTATTCAGTCAGGCATACAGGAGCATCTTATGTGAAATTCAATAATAATTGTCATGGTGCTGATAAAATTACGTGTGAAGTTATCAGATGTACAAGGCAGACTTGTGCCATAGTTACAGATTCGATTTAAAAACAGTCTGGACTGTCTTGTTTCTCAGGCTGTCATAACATAATGGTGTGTCTTCTGATTACATGAATTATCATGGGACATTTTGCATGCAAGAGCTGGTCCATTGATTGTGGGCATTCTGTTTTGATGGCTGAAAAATTGGGCTTGCATTTTTTAGGAATATCATTATCCACAGACAGATTCTGTTGTGGCATTTACTCATAAACTCAAAAAAATATATATATAAAATGTTGAGCTTGTAAATCTTTTTCTAGGCAATGTGGATCCAGAAGTAATCATTTCATACTCTGGTGCTGCATATTATTATATTATCTTTGAATACATCACGCCTCTCAAAAAACATTTTCAGATTTTATTATTGATAATCACAAAGGTGCACGGAATTCAGCACTCTTTCTGTATTACTCACCAGATATGGCAGAAGCTATTTTATTTATTTGTTTATTTATTTTTGTCAGCTGATTCATAATTAAATCTCTTCTGCTGGAGTATTGACAAATACAAAAAGAAGATACATAGGATGATGTCAATATACAGGACAAATCGTAGAAATTAATAATCTTGATGCAAGTAATAAGAAATACATCAGGAATCACTCTGCTAAGTAAATAAAAGAAAAGGTTGCCGCTATGATGGCAGAGAAGAAGGACTCCCATTTGTGAAACTGGAATCCTGAGTTGGAGTGGTGTTTCAGAGGCCTGATGAATGACAGTAAGACTAAACAGCTGGAAGGCAGTTTCATCTGCAATAAAGAATATCAAGGCAAGTGGACAAGGACTGGCTAATGGCTCTAGAAAAACAGACTGGGCACCCACAACAGTGTACAGGCATGAAGTACATTACTATTTCTCCCATGGAAGCCATTAGATATTATGCATTTACAGCTGAGAAACCAGGTCAAATAGCTGTTATAACCTCTTCTCTAAAATATGGTACTGTACTGACATTTTTAAGTGCAAGAAATGAGCCACTGTTTTATTTTTTTTATTTTTATTTTTTTTAAGAAGAAGATATCAACTAACCAACCTAAGAAGCACCTAGAGAAATAAAATAGTCATTATAATGCTATAGAATGGTTAATGAATGACAGTGACATTGTTATTCTATTTAATTGACTTTGAGATAAAATATATTAGAGCATTAGTACATGGTCCAGGATTGAGTTGTGCTGGCATTACTCAGGACAGCTGTAGTCTGTCCACAGTGGTGAATATAGCTGGTCAGCCATTTCCACCAAGAAAATATTCACCTCTGCTTAACAATCTTCAGTCTGCTGAGTGTGCTGCTTTTGAATGAATTTGCTTGGTCATCACTTTGAAACTCAATAAACAAACTGATCTCTTAAAGAAAGTCAGGCTGAGCTGCTCAAGTTTGAATGAAAAGCACAATGTCCATCCTCTTAATGGCAATCACATATATCTTTGCCAGTTTGAGCAAATGAAGTGCATACAGCTAGCAAATGTTAATGGTGGAAGGAGAAGAAACAAAAGCTCTTATGTTATAATATTGTGAAGTGAAAAAACATAAAACCAGCATAGGATACATTGTATCCCCTAAACATTGTATCCCCTAAAGGGGTCAAACACTCCCCCTACAGCTGATGCAGCACAAACCAAATTGGCATGTAACAAAAGAAAAAGAAAAGAAAGAAAGAAAGAAAAAAGAAAAATATATATTGGTTACAAAGCAAAAGATTTGGATGAGTCCATGCATTCAAAATAAATGCTTCCTCTAAAATCACAGTAATTTCCAGACTGCGGGCAGCTTGCAAATATAAACCCTGGTTCAATAAACTCCGTGCAGGAATCGTGCTATTCCTGCATGGAGTGAACCGTGTCAGTTTCCCCTTAGCTTTAACAGCAGCATGCCTTGCATATTCATGATGGAGCACTACTGCTAAGGCTAAACAGACATGAGCACTACAGAGTGCAGGGGTCATGTTTAAGTAGTGCATGCACATCTAACATGCCCCTTGCACTCAGAAAGTGCCATTCAGCACTTTGTAAAAGCTTTTCAGTAATTACTTTTGCTTTAGCATGGATTTCCTGAAGGGTATGAAGTTTGAAACCCAAATGCCTCACAGTATATTCTGACTTTAACCCCAAATGATTTGCCAATGATTTGCTAGAAAACCACAGTCACATGAGAAATGAAGCAGAAGTATGAGGCAGGTTTGTAAGAACAACATTTAAAATATGTCCCTATGTGTCTTCTTACAATTTCCCTTACTGTGACTGACAAGGAGTACAGATACATGTTAATAAGGTGGGCTTATTAATTCATTATTTTTTTTTACATTCTAAGGTATGTTTAAGCGTAGCTGAGTAGGTGTGTGCATTAGGTCCCTCTGCTCAGCATTACTTATACATCTCATAGCAGCTAAATAAAAATGCATAGCCAAAGCCTCAATGATGAGATAGCATAGTGGTTAGAGTCCTGGATTTGGATACAGGTGTTCCCGATTTAAGTACCAAGACAGGCACCCCATTTTTACATAGGCAAGCATTGTTAAAATTATTTTTTATGTTGAATTATGTAGTAATTGATATTTGTTACCAAGGGTAGTGTAGCAGGTCCAAAATGGAAGTGTGAGTGCATATAACATGTGAAACACCCATGTATAAATAAGTGTCCCATACTGTATAGTCACACCCCAAGGTAATGTAATGAAAGCACATATGGGATGTCATATAAATATCATGTAAAGTAAATCATATACAATTAATAATGGCAGTAATGATGCATTCATCTACATTCCTGATATTTTTTAAAATGAAAACTGAGCAATGCTACTTACTGCTCAGCTATGCTTAGCCAGTGTAAGCACTGCTTAAATGTGAATGCTAAACAGCAGTTAGTTTAGCTAAGCATTATTGTGCACTTTTAAGCAATGCTCAGCAATTACCCCTTTAAGCACTGTGCAACTCAGTTTAGCGTATTTGCGCACTGCTTAGCTGAGCTTAGGATTTTCAAAATGGCTCAATGACAGCAAAGGGTGGGAATATGGCCTTATTTAAACCACCCAGGTGGGAATACAGCCATAACCTGTTGTAGTCTGATCTCTGCAGGAACAATGTCAGGAGTTGGAGAGGACTCATGCTTTCGGGTGCAGTGTTGGGGCAGTTTGGTGTCCAGCATCATGGCTGGGGTCCTTGTATCAAATCATGATGACAGACTGCTGCAGGGAAAACACCAGGGCTCACAGTATAAAGTGGAGGCCTGGGACCATATGGTACATGACTTCTCCAGTGCCACTAGTATCCCCCAAACTGGTGAGCAGGTACAGTATCAATATGCTGACCTAAAGTGGAGGAAGAGGCCACTCTTGGCCCAATGCATCCAAGATGCTCAGGACAACCATACTCCAGCAGATTGCAAGTATCACAGATATAGGTGTATCAGATTCTAACCTGTGTATGTGATAGACAGGTATGCATAATGTTTGTTTCTCACCTCTACAGCTGCAGCAGAGAGGGCTAGTAACATTGGGGCCCATGCAGACAGACTGACACGGATGCATCAACAGGCTGGTGAATGCAGATCTAACTTCCAGTATATAGTGGCATAAAGTAGAAAGATTACATTATTTACTGCTAGTAGGAATAGTGTATAGTGGGTCTAATAAATAAATTATGTTTGTCACAGTAATATTGATCCACAGGATATCCATTAATAAAAGTGTCATTTCACTGTAAGAAAGATGCAAAACAGAAACTGCTGTGTTTACTCTGGTATGTTGTTGTAGAATGTGTACAGGTTCATAACAGCATATATGGTGTTGACAGCATGAAAAAACTGAGGCTGTTCTGAGAACCAGCTAGCATGCAAAACAGTAGAATGTGGAGCTGTAAACCAAGATATAAAGGCAATATGAAATATTGTATGCACTAAGTTCTGAACCCCGAATAGTGATGTCTACAGTATTATAGTGTGTCCCCTGCAGCATTGCATTCTTGTGTTAACCTTTGCTTCAAGATAGTATAATTTCAAAGGATTAATACACAGTACAATAACTATCTGCCATGCATGAATGTTAGGAATACAAGATCAGACTGTCTATCCCAGAGAGTATTATGTACAAATCAGTCAAGAAAGATACATCAGTTTCCCAGTAGCTCAGTGTGATGGACAATAGCCCTGTTGTTCATTTTAGCACACCCAAACATAGTTCGAGTCCAGGGGATGGTGCTGAGATGTGTGCATATATACACTAAAGAAATCCTAAATATTTGTAGAAACAGAAAGTGTTAACAGATATTTTCTCCACAGGTCTTACAGGTAAAGAAATAAGTGTGGTAGCTGTATGAAAGGTATAGTAATACACCATGTACAACTGTTCCACTGTCCAAATGCAAATGACAGCAGGACAGGTACATACACCATGCACTCTCCCTGATACATATCCCTCAAGTGTCACACTGTCATGGCTAGTGGTCACTGCTGGCAATAACCTTGGACATAGATAGGAATCCATGGATGTATGCTAGTAGCAGACTCACACAACATCAGTGCATGGTACCCCTTTTCTGTCAACTATGTAACCCTTACATGTACAAGCCCCCTCCAGTAATGTAGCTATTGTCCTCCAAGTCTATCTCACAATATTAAAGGTTGACAGTCTAATGGGTATGTATGTGCTACAGAAGATATACATCTTTACATCTGCCATAGGTAGATGTAAAGTGAGGGCAGACCTGTAGAGTATTGATTAGTACATTTGTGAAAAATGAAAGCCTATACAGTTGTTAATGGACTTTTCTCTCCACGCACTCCTCATCTGCATCAGTAATTATTATTCATATACCACGAGCATGTTGTTCTAAAAGCATATTGTTGGGACATGTATTCTGTTCATATATTTAATTGATTGCATATTAATATACCTTGTTCAAATACTATTACTGGTGGCTTATTGCCATCAATGTAACTTGCATGCTGTTAAAATGCTTACTGTTGTTCCATTTATGCATGTGTTCTGTCAGCTATGCAACTGTTTCAAATCTGTTGGTTTGGGTTAATTGGAACACCCATGCATGCTGTTATGACTAACTTTGAAATGTTTTGTTCATGACTAACCAATATATCTTGGATAACCTCAACACCATCGCATGTTTAGGAAGGCAGATCCCAGCAGATTCACCTGTTCTGCCCCATCTGAACATGGCACTGGGCCCCAGCACATCTGAGACCCAACCTGGAACTTCTTCATCTGATGGTCATTCACCACCTTTGGGTGGAATCACCTCAGGGGACGGGTCTTGTCTCCCCCAGGCACAGCTGCAGAGAGGAGCCTGTTACATACCACAAGTTCCGGGGTATGGTGCGCAGTGTCATCCGCTCTGAGTTGGATGAACATCTGCACCAGATGGAGGGCTGCCTGATGCACCTAAAGGGGCAGGCTGTCCCTGTTATCCATCCCCCAGCACAGCCACATTTGGGGCCATGAAGGTGCAGTGGTGGCTGCCCATGGATCTGGACCTCAGTCCCACTGTATCCATTTGGGGGTTCATGGGCCTCTGATTCCCAACCACCCTCCCAGTTCAAGGTGTTTACCACCCTCATTTGTCATATACCACCCATGTCTGCTGTCTCATGTGTCTTGTCTGTCTGCAAATGCAACCTATCTTTCTCAACCTACCTCCCCAAACATACCTACAGCCCTTCCCCAACATCCCACTCTTACCTTAATAAAAAAGGTAATCTGTCCCCCCAAAAATATAATTCTCCATACACAGCTCTACATTTTGCCCCCATGCACAGTGAAATCAATCAATCTACCCACAAATTATTCTACAAATATCTGTTTCCAACACCCCTGCCTGTGGGGTGTGAGGCTATAAATTCCAAATTCTACACATTATTCACAGCTGTTACTGCAGAAGAAATGTAGAGCTATGGTCCTTTTTTACAGCCATCCTGCGCATCCCTAGCTGGTTTGCCTAATGTTTTACCCCTTGCTTGCCCCCATTCAAACACTTTCCTATCACCCTTTTTTCTTTTCTTTAATTAAAATTACACAGGTGTAAGTGGGAGTAAGAGGTGCTAAGTGAAGTTAAGGGGACTTAACTGTCTTTTAGCATCTGAACAACTTGTAACCAAAAAGGAATAAATCCACAAAAAACAGTTGCGTTCCGGCACTATTAAGGCTGTCCCTTGTATTTCACTTCCTCTCTGCTGCACCTCCGTCTTAAACGCCAGCATAAACCATAAACAAGTGGAGAATGTTTTAAATGTTAACTCGTACTTTATTCACGAAAAACAAAACAGACATAATAAAAGAAACTTAGATTTAGCGCTTTCGTCTCCTTTACGGAGACTTCTTCAGAATCTGTTTTAGATTAACACCAACAGTCTTTTATATACTTAGTTCCCAATAGTAGTTGAATCAATTGATTAATTAGTTAATTGTTGTATATAAATAAATACAATATAAATTTAAAAGGGCCATACACTTACATGTTGAACCACTTCAAATGCAATATTGAATTGTTCAAAGCATACTGTTTCATTAAAAAATATATAAATGAATGTGCTTATATAAATGGGCACATACTTGTATACAATAAATATTATAAACATGAACTGCATAATATGTTTTTATATATATAATACTAAAATAAATAAAGACAAAAATAGAATCTTTACAGGTTTTAAAATTTCTAAGGAATGTGTTTTAAAATATTAAAATATTTAAAATATTTCAAAACATTTTAGAATATTGCTGACATTGTGAAATAACAAGTCTCAAAGCACATACTACAGCCTGATAATAACATAAATATATATGTCAACAAAATACTTCAAATAAAATATCAATATAATGAATGAGTTATAAAAACTGTGGGACCTATTATAAAGCTTTTATAAAAGCTTTACCTGTGCATTTAAAAGTGATGGATATAAATATGTATATAAATATATATATATAAATAAATAAATAAATAAATAAATAAATATATAAATATATTCTAGTAATAACAATTAATTCGATGTTTATGAATTATTTATAAACACTATATGTACAAAATATGTATATAAAATATTTGTAAAAAATGTATATATATGTACATATATCAACTGTTAATCCATTAAATAAGTTCTATCTTAAGTGTCATAATGTTAAATGTTTCTCACTACATAGTCTTCCTTACCATAGTACAACCATTGTACAAACATTTATTTCCACTTTGGAACATTTTTAACAACATTTTTACAACATTTTTACTTTTGGGTCGTTAGCTAGTATTTTCAATGCAGGGGTGATAGATATATGGTCATTCAGACCCCAATTACCACAGGCATCTAACCTGAGTTGCCAAATCATCTCCCTGTATTCCACTTTGGTTTCCCAATCACCCCCTCGTTCCATGTGTTCTACTACTTCCAATACCCAAAATTTATAATCAGCATTTTTGCACTCTGTTGCATGTCTGTATAAAGCATTATTCTCATTATGCCTATTTATATCTCTTATGTGCTCATATATTCTATTTCTAAGATGTCTTTCAGTTTTTCCAATATAATATCTTTGACAAGCTTTGCACACGACTAAATATATTACCCCTTTGGAATAACAAGTACTATACTTCTTAGCCCTTAAAGTCAGGGATAAGTTGGGTAATGTCAGTTCTTTTGTTTCTGCAATATATGGTGCCACACTTAAAAGTTCCGTGCTTTTTACTAGTTCCATCCTTCTCTATTTTCTTTCTCTCCAAAGTGTTCTTGATGTTCTTATTTCTTCTAAAACTAAGTTTAAGCTCACTCTTGAATACATTAGTTTTAACTGCCATATTTTTAAACATATTTCATATTTCATAAATACTTTTCCTCAACCATCCTATATCCTTGTAATATGTAATAGTAAGGTATGGTGTAGACTTATTAGTGATTGTATTATGTATATTGCTAATATCAGTATTAATGTTATTGTCATTTGACCCATTAATAACCATTGTGTTGTCCATCTTACATAGCAGAGGTTTATATCTAGTTTGCCTCCCCTGTGTTACATATTCTTTTATTGGTGTTATAAGTTCCTTCGGGTAACCTCTTTCAATAAACATTGTCTCAACATATTCCAATTCTTTCAAAAAATCACCCTCCTCTGATATCATTCTCGCCATCCTAATCATTTGTCCTTTGACAACATTTTTCTTTAATTGATATGGGTGGTCACTACAAAAGTGGAGGTAAGCATTTGAAAAATGTTCCTTCCTGAATACATTAGATTTATAACATTTTTTCTCTTTATCCTTACTCAACTTAATATCAAGGAAGTGTATTTCATCCTTTTCTACCTGATGTACAAAACTCAAAAAAAAAGTAGTATGATTAATATACTGTAAAAATTCCATAATACACTCCTTGTTTCCATTCCATAGAACAAAGATATCGTCCAGGAACCTAAAATACTTAACAATGTATTGATTGTACAAAGATTTAAAAACATATTGTTTCTCCCAGTGTAACATAATTATATTAGCATACACTGGGGCACAGGCAGAGCCCATTGCAACCCCTTCTTTTTGGTGATAATAATCACCTTCAAAATATACAAAATTATATTTCAACACTAACTCCATACATTCTAAAACAATCCTATATTGAATAGGTGTAAGAAAATTCATTTCTGTTAGAACTTCCTCAAACCATTCCATACCAATGGTTTGCGGAATGACTGAAAATAAGTCTTTGACATCAATTGTTATAAAATACATTTCTTCACTGTAGGTAACATAATTTATTTTAGTCAAGAAATCCCATGAATCCTTAATTATATGATCATATTTTGCATAAAATTCCTTGATCATAGTGTCTACATAAATTGCCATAGTCTGAGTTTTATACCCTTGCGAAGCCACTATGGGTCTCATGGGGGGGGGGGGGGTCCACCACAGATTTGTGTGTTTTCGGTATACCAAAAATAGCAGGTATAACCGGCTTAGGTACTGCTAAAAACTTGTGTAATTCTAGGTCAATCATACCACAAAATAAGTTATCATCTAAAATCAAGTCTATCTTCCTATATAATATGTTAATCTCATTTTTGGTAACCAAACAATATTGTTGGTCCTTGTCCAAAATATCTTTCATTCTCTTAATATAATCCCACTTGTCCATGAGGACTATACCTCCCCCCTTGTCTGGCTTCATTACACGTATTTTATCATTATTACTTAGTTCATACAATAATTTCTTTTCATTTTTGTCCAAGTTACTTTCCACCATGTCCCTCATTTTATATTCATCCCGAATTTTGTTGATTATACATCTTTCAAAATTCAAAATTTCATTTTGTATGGGTGGGTTATATGTGCTACGCCTAGTTAATGGATTTATCTTATTTTGTTCAACTTCATCATTAAATATATGTCTAAAATTTAATTTACATGTAAATAATTTAATGTCCAAAATGAAGTTGTCAATACTAGGTTTGACCACTGGAACAAAAGTAAAACCCTTTGTAAATAATTCAAAAAAACTTTTGTTAACATTAATATCAGTGTAATTAAAAATATTAAAATTATTATAAGTGTTTAAAATCCCACTAAAATTGTTAATATTGTCGTCAGCATCAATATTGTATTCAATATCTGTAGTATGTTGTAATTCAGGGGCAGGGGTTAGTGAAAACTCTGCTCACGATACCCCCTCCCCAAACCTGTATTGTTCCCTGATGTAGCTTGTGCATAGGAAGCCTGTTGGTTCCTATTTCTCAACCTTTCAGATCTCCTTACCTCTTCTGTTTCTAAAGGGACATTAGTATCAACCATATTAACCGCCCCTTCAAGATTCGGAAATTGGTCGTAGTAGGATTGATTGTTCCCATCTATCCCACCATGCTCCCAGCGTCTTTCCCTAAAGGCCACTCTTTGTTGGGAATACTTATTATTCCTGTACTGAAAAGAAGGTTTAAAGTGGTTAATAGACCTCTGGTTAATGGTGGGTTTTCCAAGGTTGTATGCATTACCTTTTTCGTACACAGCAATGTCCCTGTCTAACTTCTTTAGTTTACGATTGATATTAATGTTTGCAGCCATATCAGCATCATGTAATATTCTATAATAAACAATTTTGTACTCCTCTAAGGAGTGCAATAAATCATTGTTAATGTCAACATGAATCTTGTCTATATCATTTTTCAAACTCTCCATGACTTCAGTATTGTGTTGTATCATTGCCCTTAAAATTAACAATCCACAATCATTTAAAATGTCACACACTTTTTTAAAAAAATATGTCATCATTATAACTACTATTGGGAAACTTATAAATTCTAAGCCCTTTAGGTACTATCTTTTCTTTAACACATTTTTCAAGATACCAATTTTCTACAGTCAAAGACTTGTATTTAAATAGTAATTTCTTAAAGTCCTTACATTTTTCTTTGTAGGTTACTGTGTTAACTTGTTCCTTGGTATATGGTTTTTCTTTATCTTTCCCACTCCGCGTGAAAGATTTGTTGAGCCATAAATTAAAGTCCAAGTCTCTGTAGTTCTCGAAAGTAGTGCAATCGTCCCCATCATTGTCTCTGCTGTGATGAGAATTGTTATTCCTAATATTCGCATTTCTCCGACTGGCGTTCACTTCCTTGGCCCCACCGCCTCGTGTCTGCTGGTCGCCGGCTTCAGACGTCACTCTGTTAGCCCTACGGTCCTTGGGGCTGCTCTGCACACAAGGAATCTCATTAGAGGTTCCTGCGGGTGAATTTTCAGTTTGCGAGTATGCTTGAATGACTCGCAGAAGTTCATTCAGCATTCCGCTGCTTTCCATTCTATGTACTTGAGGACTCCTCGTGTCCGGATACAAAACAACCAACACTGAACAACTTGTAACCAAAAATGAATAAATCCACAAAAAATGGATGTCTTTTAGCATCACTTTGCATTGCGCAAAACTGTGCAAACTCCCTTACAACTGCTTAAAATTGCTTTAATCACTCTGTTTCCATCAGCCCTTGTTCTGCCAAGCAACAAAATAATCATCCCTGCCAAGTCTCAGACCCGGGACCCTGTACACTATAGTCAGAGCAATGTACCACTATACCATTTGAGCTGTTTGAATTTCTAATGCTTTTTCCAGCATATCATACAGTAGAATCATTCAACAATAGGGAAAAACTCTGTGGAATCAGTCAGGTCTTGTAAATATCCCTACACACACACACACACACACACACACATATATATATATATATATATATATATATATATATGGAGATACATATACATGAAACTATAAACTATATATATATATATATATATATATATATATATATATATATATATATATATATATATAAACATTATATATGTAGATAGACAGAGAGAGAGAGAGAGAGAGAGAGAGAGACGAAATACAAGAATACTTGGAAAAAAAGGTATGTCAAACAAGTAAGCATGTGATGGAATGCAGTAAGGGTGTGCAATAATGGGAAATAGGAAGTTAATCAAATATGGCTCAACAAGACTCGCTGTACTGATATATTGCTGAACAGCACCTATGGCCATTGCATTTGGCTCTGTCTGCATTGACATACATCACAGGCCCCTGAGTCACCCCAGGAAAGGACAGCTCAGATATGACTACTACTGGAGTGTCTGTTGAACAATACTGACTGTGACACTGCTAAGCCAGCTACTGGGATGTTGTAAGTATCCATATGTTACTTGTGAATACAACTATGATACACATGATTGTCTTACAAATCTAGGAGACCTATACAGGGTATGTGCATAGTAAACTACTGTCACAGACGTGTGTGTTGAACTGCATGTGATATACTGAGATCATGCCATTCAACTGTCCAGTGTTGTGCACACTTGCCACATGTGTGCCTCATATGTGTAGTCATTTCCACATATGTGTTATGTCTGGTAAATCATTGCCAAATCTGTGAAGATGGACACCAGAACATAATAGCATACATATGAATGCTGGACATCCTCCAGGGTATTTCTGTGAATGCAAAGCCTACTGTGCTATCAATGGACTGAAGTGTTTTACAGCAATATTAATAAGGTGTCACTAATTTGGGGCCATTGCCCTCCATTTATGTGTGCTGTCATCCAGATGTCCTGCTCTAACAAGTTGAGAGGTATGACTGAGCAGCAAGCATGTAAATACAGTGTGCCATACTGACATAGACTAGAAATGTATACCAGGTATTACCAGTGCACATGTATGAATGAGTAGGTGGAGCTGGAAGCCTCAAAACAATAGACATAAGATGCAAACCATCAGGTAAATAAGCTGTACATGTTGTACATGTGTGTATTCATAGTTTCAATGCATTCAACAGACATAAATGTCTACTGCTGCTGGTTTTTGCATTGCCCTGAGACCAAAATGGGTACTAGAATAAGCATGATTATTGGGAGTTCCGCTGTGATGACCCTTAACCGGGAAAAGCCGAAAGACACAAACAAAATTGGGGTGAAATTGGAGAAGTTTCCAACTGTGTTATGACCTTGTGTCCATGTCTACTACAAACAGCTATATGAGCACCTACATAGCTGTATGGACTCAGCAATACCTGACTCCTAAAGCCTGCCTCAACCAAGGTAGAGTAATCCCCTTTGGTGGAGAGCAGCAGTACACAAACCACATGATAGGTCTCTATATTGGCTGTACAGGGCCAAGTAGCAGGAGGCATAAACTTGGAAGTAAGTCCACCTTTGTCTGAACAAGCATATAAGGTCATGGGTGAATTACTGTAAGGCTAACTATGAGTCCAGAATAGCCACATCCACCAAGGCCAATCACAAGGCTGTCTTCATATATGTTTTCAATCTCAGAGGCAACAACCCAACCCACCCTGTACTGATGGGCAATCACACCCCATACACACATGCCATAGCTATAGCCAACTCACTACAGACAGGTCAAGTGAAAACAACACCCCCCGTCCCCCGATCAGTATAGGTGTATATGCACAGCACCTGCAACTCTCCCTCATCATCAAGGAGCAGGTCCATAATGCTTAGTCAAGGGCAACAAAATTAAGTCTCCATGGGACCTGATAACATCCATGTCTGCATCCTTCTTGGACTTAGGCATGTGCTCCCAGCTCCATTACACACTGTAGTCAAACAAAGCCTAAGCACCATTGACATCCCATCTGCATGGAAGATGGCCACTGTCACCCCTCTACACAAAAGTGAATGATAAATGGAGGAGTCTGCCATTTACTGTCCCTCACTGGAGGGAGCATGACACATCAGTACCAGGATTTCAATGCAAGCTTATACTGTGCTGATAGATGACAGGGATATGATGTGGTTGTAAGTGGTAGCTAGTGCTAGTCATTGCTGATGTGCAGGTTCTGTAAATAACATTGGTCAATGCATGAGGTCTTGTGATGTGTTTCCGTGCCAGATATCCGCCATACATGGATGCTGAGACATCAGCCATCATTGACACCCCAGTCTAGCACCATGGGGTGATGTTTGGCAATAGCCAACAGCATCTGCGGGTGCGGACTGCCCTGTGGAATGACCTCATCCACAGGGTAAACATAGTGAGTCAGCACGCACGAACATACAAACAGGTCAGGCATTGTGTGACTGACCTCATCCACCATGCCCGGCGAAGGGCTGCTGCCATGGCCAGGGACCGCACAGCCGCAGGTGGGGGTCTTGTTAAACAGACCCCACTTACACCTATGGAGGAGCTCCTTGCCAACCTTGGGCACCCACTACACAACAGCAAAGTCAAGACACCCACATTGTGGAGGGAGGAGGCACCCAGAAAACAGGCGAGGAATGTGCAGGTAAGGCCCCAGTGGACAGCAATCTACTACTGTAGCAGCCATACTGGCATATGTAGAGTATCTAGATGCATATATCAGGTCAAAATGCAGTTGTGGGCGGGGTTTTGTAATGCACAGAAGTGCACATCTATGGCAAAGGACAGCAAATTGTGTAGTGTCAAAGCTTGTACAGTACATGTGCAAAAAAACAGCATTTATCTTGTACCAATACCACATGTGAGTCTGCTGACAATACCTCTCTCCCACAACTTCATAGGTCCCTCTGTTCTGGATGTGGGACAGCAGCCTGATGCTGGTGAGTATGGAATTGTCCTGCTGTGGCTCACCAATACCTCACGCATGTTAAGGACATGCATTTTACCATAGACACAACTATCACTCTTAGCCATAATGCGATATCCGCATGTTCACTTGTGGTGGGGTTAACTGCTTTGCATCACAGTAGTCATCACAGGGGCCAATTTGCAGGAGATGTAACATATCTGTAATATACCTCACAGCCTGTCAGTGCAAGAACTCTGGACAAAGATCAACAAAATGGGGGACAAAGGCCCAAAACTAGGGACATATTTTAAATATTACTCTTATACAGTGGATATAAAAGGTGTACACAACCCTGTAAAATGGCAGGTTTTTGTGATATACAAAAATAAGAACACAATAAATCATTTTAAAACTCTTCCCACCTTTAATGTGACCTATAACCTGTACAATTCAATTGAAAAACAAACAAATCTGTTAGGGGAACAATTATGAAAAACAAAAAAAAAAAACATGCAATAAGTTAGATGCATAAGTGTGCACAGCCTGAAACTATTACTTTGTTGAAGCACTTTTTAGTCTAATTGCAGCATTCAGTCTTCTTGGGTACACCTCTGCCAGGAATTAAAGAGACTCTGATTAACACCAAATAATGGTCAGCTGTCCTAGTAGGGTTTCCCTGACATTTACTCAGTTGGCTGCTGCAGGGAAAGCCATGGTTCACAGAGAGCTTACAAAGCATCAAAGGGATCTCATTTTCGAAAGGTATCAGCTAGAAGAATGGTACAAAAACATTTGCACAGCATTGCATATACCATAGAACACAGTGAAGACAGCCATCAAAAAGGGGAGAAAATATGGGACAACAGTGACATTGCAAAGAACTGGACATCTCTCCAAATCTGATGAAAAGACAAGACAAGAACTGGTCAGGGAGTCTTCCAGGGGACCTGCAGCAAGACTGCAGGAGCTGCAGGAATCTCTGGGAAGTACTGGTTGTGTACTACATGTGACAGCAATCTCCTGTAGTCACCATGTCAGACCTATGGTGTAGTGTTGGAAGATGGAAGCCTTTTGTCACACAGAACAAAATCCAGGCCTGGCTAAAATGTGAAAACAATATGTCAAGTCCTCCAAAAGCATGTGGGAAAATGTGTTATGGTCTAATGAGACAAAGGTTAAACTTTCTGGCCACAATTCCAAAAGGTACGTTGGGCAGAAAAACAACAATTTCCATCACCAAAAGAACACCATCCCCACGGTGAAGCATGGTGGTGGCAGTGTCCTGCTTTGGGGTTGCTATTCATAAGCTGGAACCGGGCCTTTAGTCAAGGTGGAGGGAATTATGAACAGTTCCAAATACCGGTCACTTTTGGCCCAAAACCTTCAGACATCTTCTAGAAAGATGAAGATGATGAGGATTTTCACCTGTCAACACAACAATGACCCGAAGCATACTTCCAAATCAACAAATGAATGGCTGCACCAGAAAACAATCAAAGTTTTGGAATGGCCCAGCCAGACCCCAGAACTAAATCCAATAGAAAATCTGTGGGGTGACCTAAAGAGGTCTGTGCACAAGACACACAATCTGACAGAGCTGGAAGTCTTTAGCAAGGAAGAGTGGAAAAATATTGCTAAGTCAAGATGTGCCATGCTGATAGATTCCTTCCCAAGAAGACTGAATGCTGTAATTAAATCAAAAGGTTCTGCAACAAAGTATTAGTTTAAGGGTGTGCATACTTAGGCAACCAGCCTATGGTATGCATTTCATTTTCTATATTTTACTCCTAACAGATATGTTTGTTTTTCATTTGGATTGCACAGGTTATTGGTCACATTAAAGGTGGGAAAGGGATTGAAATGATTTATTGTAGTCTTGTTTTATATATCACAAAAAACTGGCATGTTAACAGGGATGTGTACATTTATCATATCCACTGTAATCTTAGAAAGTCGTTAGAGTAACCAGATTTGTTTTAACATACATTTACTGCAGGCTTTGAAGTCTGAAACTCAAATATATGCCATTAAATGTGACATCAATCCTCAGATAATTCCAGTAATGTGTCAGACAAACACAGGATGTATGAGATACAGACCAAAAATATGAGCCAGACATCTAGACAGTCTGCAAAATTCTGTACAGTTGAGAGGTATGTTCTGTAGGAGTTGCCCTCGATGCTATACAGGTGAACAGCAATAATGTTTACATGGGTGCAGTGTGTGCTAGGTGAAGGCCTATCACCTACTAACACTACTCACATATCCCAGAGGTGTATATTAGTAGCAACATTAAGTGGAAATAGCTACACTGCATGATGTTGTGGGCTTGTCCAGAGTGTGTATGTTGTGGTCCGACTGTGTATAGTGCAGGTCACCATTTGGATATTGTGAGGACTGTGTAATGCCTCTGCGCCACCTCACCTGTATGTGTCTGTTTGTGTGTGTGTGTGTGTGTGTGTGTGTGTGTGTGTGTGTGTGTGTGTGTGTGTGTATATACCAGCAAACCATATAGTGCAGGTATTAATTTACATATGTTGTCTTCCCCTTACAGGGGAACCCTTAGGGGTTGTGGTCTCTTTTGCTCAGAACTTGATGTCAGTGTCTCTACGAACTCTGACAATGATGGTAGTCATAGTGAGGCACAGGTGGGGTTGTCAGGGGCTGAATCTGTGCCATCGGTTAGCATCCCACTGTCATCCACAATGTCCCCACACACAGTCACAATGCCTATACATATCCTGTCCCCAGCAACCACAGATAATTGACAGTTGGTGAGTGGTGTAATGGAACAGGCTAATGTGGTGACTATGGCAAGTGTGAGTGTAGACACTAGCCATAGCCAGAGTGAAGGCAAGGTCCCACACAGGCAGATGGACAGGGGTGCCCGAAGGAGGACTGCTGCTAATCAAGCCCCTGTCACAGTTGCCACAGCAGATGTCACCAGATGCATGTTTTGGGCTATTATGAAGACACAGACATGTACTGAATGCATCAGAAAAATACTCAGGGTCTTGATGCAACTTTTCCAAGCATCCGTGATGACCTACATGACCTTGTGGAGGCCACATGTCACAATAAGGAGGTCATGAATAGATGTTGTGGTGAGGCCTTTGCAATCCTTGACCATGGAATGTCTGTGCTGGAGAATGTGGTAGGAGATGGGTGTCAGCACATGGACGTAGATCAGCACCAAGATCAGCTGACAGTCTACAGCGCAATGCACATTCACACTCCCACCGTGGCAGTACCACCAGCACTACCAAAGGGGGGTGCTGTCCACATCACATCGAACAGGCCATGGGCACGTAGTCCTGGCTGGTCCCATCAGGGACATGGATCCAGTAGACAGCAATCACCATCGGGGAGTAGTACTGCATCTGGCCTTTGGCCTAGTGGTACCAATGAGACCCCTGGCAAGACAAGTTTCCATGTCTGTGGCCAGAGATGGTGACCTGTACACCCTGCCATGTATGTCCCACAGCTGTCCAACATAGCCCTGTGTAGGGCAGCCACATGGTGTGACTGTGTGCATATAAACACACACATATCTGTGTCACATGCAGGTCATCTCCAGACACACAAAAGACCTCTGCACAGTCCATTTCTAGAACAACCCTCCAAACACACACACACATGATGTCAACTGTATGTCCCAGCTTAGGCCTCTGGAAAACCCAACCACACCCTGTGCATATGATGATACCTGTGCCACATCCCTGTCATCCATACCATCTATGCAGGGACATGCTAATATGGGTCTGATGCACAGGGTGAATATAGTACAGTGTAGCTATGTAATGCTGTTTAAGGTGCTGTTTGCTTGCATTTGTTATGGGTGCACATCAAAGTGTATGTACTGTATGAGCCATGATGCATTATTGGTGCTAGTACCACTGACTGAATGTAGTCTGACATGCTGTATTCTGTTTGTGTTCCAGGTGTCTGTGTGTCTGCAGGCTGTGGCCTTACAGACATTACCAATGTGGAGTATGGCAGAGTGGGAAAACAGCCATTTCATAGCTAAGGTACAGCTGTATATGTACTTGTTTACAAGGTGTGTTTACATGGAACAGTGTGTGATGGGCAATTGTGGCAGACAGTGTGACCTTGCATACATACCCATGACACAGCCACCTAGCCTTCATACATGTCACCTGAGTGTTCTGTTGGACCACAGGCTCACACATACAGAGGAGGTTACTTGAGTACTTGCACTAGTCCCTCACAAGCTTAGCCATTGCTTTAACTGCAACGGATTCAGCTATCAGCACCTGTTTCCCCTACCATTTCTGTCCCATCCACTCAACTGTCATGCAATTGATGAGAGTATGCCTGGCACTGATTATGGGCAGGTTTGGGGTATGTATTTCTGACACAGGTCAGCCTGTGTTAGTCTAACCTGACAATCACCAGCATGTGTGTCTGCTATCTCTTATGCATGTCTTGCCTCTCATAGTGTACACAGAGTCATAGTCATGTACATGGGGCAGCTGATGAAGGGCTGAACAAAGCCCCTACCTGCACAGTCTTATGAATGATAGCATTAGATACATAACACAAATAGCACAGCAGTACTGTAGTGTGTCAGTGTCTGCCACTACTATTGAAGTGGGTGACAATTGCAGTGGCTGTTACAATTGCCAGTGGTGGATTCAGAGGTCCTTAACATGTTAGAGCCATCTGACACACACATGCACACTGCTGCATGGGGACATGTTATTGAAACACATATGCACATGGAGGTGACACTTATCAGAGTAGATGACCTACCCATCTATTAATGTATAATACACAGTGATATGACCATTGCATGTACCACAGTGCTTGGTGTTAGAAACAGTGTAAATGAGCTTGTATGATGGATGACATCTGTATGGGCTGACACTAGGTTGATGATGTGGGAGTTCACAGGGTGGGAGAGGCATACAAAATGGTATAGCCATCACATACACACACTAAAGACAGCCACATAGAGAAACGCATACACAGTTGACAATAGACATATTAGTAACCCTACGTATCCACTTAAATGTACTATAGTGCTGTGTACACATGACATGCTCCACATAGATTATGTGCCCGGGACATAACATGCAACCTGTTACAACAGGTACTTTTGTGAATGCCTTTATGGATGGTAGGATACCCACCAGACTTAGCAACTGCTCTTGTCTACTGCTCCTACAAACCTGAACAAGTGATAGAATGACAGACTTTGTATCAACATGATGTGCCAGTCAGGTACAATGTCTGATGCTGGCATGTGTGTCAGTACAGCAACTGTGACATATTTGGCAATGATATCACAGGAATGCTCATTGTTAGGGGACACAAACCACATATGGGTTTCAAACATGTCTGTATTCCATGCACGTCTGTACAGATGACTGGTATGGGCTGTATAGTGTTACATGGTGCATGTGAGGCAGATGCCATTAACAAGCTCTTTAAAGGAATGTCATGGGAAGAGGTCAGCAGGTCTTACAATGGTATAACCTACACACACAACAGCTACAGGGGATATGCTTCACACACCCTACTAGATTTGTTAGTATTGAGATTAGAACCCCTACCTATCTAATTACTTCCACTATAATATTACGCTGTTATTGCACACGCCATAGAGCTTAGAGGGCTGATGAGATTATACAGGTGCATCTAAGGTGAATGATATCAGCAGGCCTTGTAAAGTAGGCCAATGAGATGTGTACTGGGTGGTACACACCTCAAAATGGTATAACCCACACCCCCCAGAGAATATGATTCTCACAGGGATGATGTGATTCACACACACACACACACACACACACACACACACACACACACACACACACACACACACACACACACACAAACACATACACACTCACAGTTACCAGTATTGAGTTTAGAACCCCTACCTATCTCAATATGTGTATTACAGTATTACGCAGTTATCACATGTGCCACAGAGCTTATAGGAGTCAACAGTGTTGCAAGGTATGTCTAAGGTAAGTTACATCAAGAGCCCTTGTAAAGTATGGCAATGGGAAAAGTACTGGGTGGGAAGGGCATCAAAAGACATGACCCTACAGACACACACACACACACACACACACACACACACACACACACACACACACACACACACACACACACACACACACACACACATACACAAATTTTCCACAACTGAGTGTAGAACCCCTGCCTATCTAGTTGTTTATATTATACTGTGACTTAGTTATTACATGTACCACAGAGCTTATGGGGTAAGTGCTGTGCAAAGGTACTTCTAAGGGCAATGACATCAGCAGGACTTCTAAAGTAGGGCACTGGGAAATGTTGTGGATGGGAAAGTTCTCAAAATACTTTGTACTACAAACATACACTGCAACAAACTCTTCTACATACATTTATATACACACACACATTTTCCAGACCTGAGAATAGGACCCTTGCCTACCTAGTTATTTGTATTTTACTGTTACATAGTTATTGCATGCACCACTATGCTTATATGGCTAAGAGCTGTCTGAAGGTACTTCTGAGGGAATGACAGCAGGACTACTGAAGTAGAACAGTAGGAAGAGTAGTGGTTGGGAATGACCTAAAACTGTTTCACCTATAAAGAAACACACACACACATGCACTTACATTTGCCAGGACCAGGATTAGAACCTCTTTCAATCAAGTTATTTGTACTATAGTGTTATGCAGTTATTGCACAAGTAAATGAGCTTATAGGGTTGATAAGTGCCCACAGGTGCTTTTATGGTGAATGAAATCAGCAGGACTACTAAAGTAGGACACTGGGATGTGTACTGGGTGGGGAAGTCCTCAAAATACTTCAACCTAAAACATACACACTTGTATACACACAAACACACACACACACACACACACACACACACACACACACACACACACACACACACATGCACACACACATGCACACAGATGCACACACACACACACACACACACACACACACACACACACACACACACACACACAGATTTGTCAAAACTGGGAATAGAACCTGTGCCTATCTAGTTATGTGTACTATAGTGTTAAGCAATTATCAGACATGCTACAGAGCTTATAGGGCTGACAAGTGCACAAAGGTACTACTAATGGGAATGTCATCAGCAGGACTGCTAAAGTAGGACACTGGGCAGACCTCCCAACCATACCGAATTACTCGGTATTTACCGAGTTTTGGGGTCCAAATGAAGGGGTGCCATGATTCCCGATTGGCACCCCTTCATTTCCGATTTTTTTTTGCTTTATTTTTTTATTTTTTAAAAATCGCTGTCGGGACTGGCGTCATCACGTGCCGCGATGGCGTCAGTGCCGTCGAACTACCAGCCAGTCGAATTGAGCTCAAGAGCTCACGTCATTATTTCCGACTGTCTGCGGCGGAATACAGCAGCAAGCAACCGGGCGGGCAACCTAATGGATTACCAAACAAGTGAAACCAGGAAAAACGTAGGTCCAACCACCAACCCCTAATGGATTACATTTTATGGCGGTAAGTCTAAAAGAAAAAAGTGCATTTTTTCAGCAACTCGGGTGGGTTTTGTTTTGCTAGTAAAGGTTTGCTGTGGCGTGATGTAGGAAAGGTGATTTACAAAAGCCTTAGTCTTAAACTGTTAAACATCTATATAGAATGAGTTTGAAATTATTTTTCTTACTTTATTGTCCTGTTCATATTTTGAGCTTCCTGCTCATGAAAAGGGTTAACCTTTTTCGCTGATTTTACTAATTTGACTGTAAAAATATGCAGACATGCTTTCCTCTCTGGTTGTGAAGCAGTAATGTGCAGGCGAGAACACAGCAGCTTTTCCCTTTTAAGGAGACTGTTAATTTCCCAAACATACTTCTTATACAGACAGCTAAGTTTCTGTAGTGTTTCTTGTAGAATATCTGTTGCCTTGCTGTTTCCATCCAGATAGCTGAGGGCTTGGAAAGGTGCCATATTTAAACCATGAACGGTACTATATTTAAACACTGAGCTTGCTAGCTTGTTTAAATTTCTGAAAAGTAGTTGTCTTTCCATTATTTCCTACCCCACTTCATTATAGTCCTAGTGGTAGTATGCAGTACTCTTGCTCCTTGTGGAAAGCATGTTTTTATTTTGATGTATTTATTTTACTGGTTAGTGGACTAAGGACATGATTCTTTTCTAGCCATGTTGTAGTTAAACGAAAATAAATCACTAATTTAAGTTATTCCAGTCATTAATAAGCAAATAATGAGGACGGAAGGAATGGCGTTATTGCAAATTTACTAACTGTGCTTTGGTGGGAAGAATCCTGACTCAGGTTCAAAGAATATTGTATGATTGTTTGTAGCTGAACTGTAGTCCAAGTACAAAGATAATCTGTGTACATGATGTGGTTTCAGTAAACTGGTGGAATATGTTTTAGAGAGTATTAATGGCACCCATGTGTGAAGGTATTGATTTAATAGCAACTTTTGTACTATGCAGTGTAGTTAAAGGCAGATGGTATTGTTAAGGCAGATGGTATTGTTAAGGCTGATAAGCTGAGCTGAAGTTTTTTACATTGATGTGGAAACTGAAGAAAGAATTGGTTATTAATTTGTTACCAAGTAAGAAGTATATGCTGTTGTGGTCAGTAATGGATAGGTGTTATATTTTATAAGATGTGTAGTAATTTAGATGCTTCATGTGAAGGTATTAACTGCATAAGTACTCTGCTTTTGTACAGCAGCAGTTACATTTTGTTGTGCTATATAAATACTGCTTCAGAACTGTTTGAGTAAGGTTACAGTTACTTGAGCTTTAGTGGACATTGGGAAATTCTTTAGGAGAATTTTTAGGAAATAAATTAAAGCTTAGAGTAGCTTTGGAATACTCTCCTCCTCCTCCTCCCAACAAATTCCAACACATGTGAGAGATGCAACCATATAGCCAAACTGGAGGATAAGCTCTCTCAACTCAGTACTGGCATAACCAGTCAGGAAGAGAAGGAAACCACACTCACTACAATTCCAGTCTCACATAGACCTACCGACAGCAAACCAAACACATAATCACACAAAAACATACTCGGAGGCGCTAAATAAAGATCTGCCGAAGCAGCAGAGACCTCCAAAGCAGACACCCAAGCAGCCGCTACCCCAAAACAAAACACTTGGAAATTGAAGTTGAAATCATTGTACCTGCTCGTAGTCAACATGTAAAACAATTTGACAGTGATTACTTTTTTGTCTGGTATAATTGTTCGTATTGTTTAACAAGTGTGTTGTAGTATACAAGAAATATAATTTGAATAAAGTCAGGAAGGTGTATCAAAGAAAAGAACACAAGTATGTTTCTTGTTTTGTGTGGAAGGGGGCAATGGTTTGAAAACAGCCCAAATGTAATTTTTATCCACTACTCAACCAGATGCATTTTCTTTTGATGTGGTTTGGGTTTCAATGCTGTTTCAGTGAATGTGAGTTTCAAGGGCAGAGAAGTTTTAATGCCAAGCCTATTTTCATTGTGAGACAGTATATCTTTGTTTACCAGATGTCTGCATTGTTGTGCTGTAAAATTTAAAAATAAAATCCAAATCATTGTAGAAGTAAAGCAGAATGCATACATTAGTGTTTATGGTAAATGGGGCGGAATAGCCAGGTAATGGGATATTGGAATGGCTGCAGGAGGATTCTGGTGCTATATTTTGGTTGTTTGTTCTTCAGTTTGTGTTTGAAATTTGGTATCCCACAATTCCATCGGAGTGGGCATGGTTACGTAATTATGTATGCAAATTAGATGTTAATCAGCGTACAGATTTGTACCTATTTTTCATGGGCCTTGCCCAGATTTTTGATGTTTCCAGGTTGAGAGGTATGACACTGGGTAGTGTTGTGGGTGTGGAAGTCCTCAAAATACTTAAGCCTACAAACATACACACTTACACACATTTACTGAAACTGGGAATAGAACCCCTGCCTATCTTGTTATTTGTACTATATTGTTACATAGTTATTGCAAATGACATGGAGCTTGTAGGGCTGGGGCTGTGCAAATGCACTTCTAAAGGGAATGATATCATTAGGACTGCTAATGTAGGGCACTAGGAAGTGTTGTGGGTGGGAAAGTCCTCAAAATACTTCATCCAATAAACATACACACATACATTTGCCATAACTAGGAATGAAACCACTGTCTATCTAGTTATTTGTACTATACTGTTGCATAGTTATTGCATGCACCCTGGAGCTTAGAGGGCTGGTGTTGTGCAAAGGTACTTCTAAGGGGAAATGACATCAGCAGGACTGCTAATGTAGGGCACTGGAAAGTGTTGTGGGTGGAAAAGTCCTCAAAATACTTCATCATATAAACATACACACTTACACACACACTCACATTTGCCAAAACTGTTAAAGTGGGGCACTGGGAAGTGTACTGTGTGAGAATGGCCTAAAACTGTGTTACCTACAAACAAACACACACACACACACACACACACACACACACACACACATTTTCCACAACTGAGTGTAGAACCCCTGCCTAACTAGTTGTTTATATTATACTGTGACTTAGTTATTACACGTACCACAGAGCTTATGGGGTAAGTGCTGTCCAAAGGTACTTCTAAGGGCAATGACATCAGCAGGACTTCTAAAGTAGGGCACTGGGAAATGTTGTGGATGGGAAAGTTCTCGAAATACTTTGTACTACAAACATACACTGCAACAAACTCTTCTACATACATTTATATACACACACACATTTTCCAGACCTGAGAATAGGACCCTTGCCTACCTAGTTATTTGTATTTTACTGTTACATAGTTATTGCATGCACCACTATGCTTATATGGCTAAGAGCTGTCTGAAGGTACTTCTGAGGGAATGACATCAGCAGGACTACTGAAGTAGAACAGTAGGAAGAGTAGTGGTTGAGAATGACCTAAAACTGTTTCACCTATCAAGAAACACACACACATGCACTTACATTTGCCAGGACCAGGATTAGAACATCTTTTAATCAAGTTATTTGTACTATAGTGTTATGCAGTTATTGCACAAGTAAATGAGCTTATAGGGTTGATAAGTGCCCATAGGTGCTTTTAAGGTGAATGAAATCAGCAGGACTGCTAAAGTAGGACACTGGGATGTGTACTGGGTGGGGAAGTCCTCAAAATACTTCAACCTAAAAACATACACACTTGTATACACACACACACACACACACACACACACACACACACACACACACACACACACACACACACACACACACACACACACACACACACACACACACACACATTTGTCAAAACTGGGAATAGAACCTGTGCCTATCTAGTTATGTGTACTACAGTGTTAAGCAGTTATCCCACATGTTACGGAGCTTATAGGGCTGACAAGTGCACAAAGGTACTTCTAATGGCAATGACATCAGCAGGACTGCTAACGTAGGACACTGGGGAGTGTTGTAGGTGGGAAAGTCCTCAAAATATTTCCGCCTATAAATATACACACTTACACACATTTACTGAAACTGGGAATATAACCCTGCCTATCTTGTTATTTGTACTATATCTTGTTATTTGTACTATATTGTTACATAGTTATTGCAAATGACATGGAGCTTGTAGGGCTGGGGCTGCGCAAATGCACTTCTAAAGGGAATGATATCATTAGGACTGCTAATGTAGGGCACTAGGAAGTGTTGTGGGTGGGAAAGTCCTCAAAATACTCCATCCAATAAACATACACACATACATTTGCCATAACTAGGAATGAAACCCCTGTCTATCTAGTTATTTGTACTATACTGTTGCATAGTTATTGCACGCACCCTGGAGCTTAGAGGTCTGGTGTTGTGCAAAGGTACTTCTAAGGGGAATGACATCACAAGGACTGCTAATGTAGGGCACTGGAAAGTGTTGTAGGTGGAAAAGTCCTCAAAATACTTTATCATATAAACATACACACTTACACACACACTTACATTTGCCAAAACTGTTAAAGTGGGGCACTGGGAAGTGTACTGTGTGAGAATGGCCTAAAACTGTGTCACCTACAAACAAACACACACACACACACACACACACACACACACACACACACACACACACACACACACTCACACACACACACCCACGCACACACTTTGGAACCTTTACTTATCTAGTTATTTGTACTATAGTGTATACAGTTATTGCATGTGCTACAGAGCTTATAGGGCTGAGAGGTATCCAATGGTACTTCTAATGTGACTGACAGCAGTAGATCTTGTGATGTAGGGCAATGGGAAGCACACTGAATAGGAAGAGCCTCCAAATACTTAAACCTACAGATACACACACACTCACAAAGGCAAGTGATGTAATAGTATAACCCCCAATTCAGTACTATTACCGAATGGACCTCGCCTTCACGCTGGCATGTGCAACTGGTTACAACTGGTATGGCACTATCCATAACAGGACATCACTCTATGCCATTCATGGTATCTGTCTGTATGACTCACTCTCTGTGTGTCCCCTGCCTTTCTCTTTCTCTCTCTCTCTCTCTCTATATATATATATATATATATATATATATATATATATATCACTGTCTCTCTCTTCCACATGTCTATGTGTGTGTATGCTTGACATATTATCTGTTGCCCATATATATGTCTGTGTATCACATGCAACAAATGTAGATATATCACATATGGGCCACCTACAGCTAGCTGAGGGTAATCCTGTCTGATGGGTGTGTGTAGGGACAGTTAGGGTGTACATAGCTGTCTGTATGCAAAGACATATATGCACAAGACAGTTATATAGTCTGATGTGGCTTCCAACATGGCCTGTGATTCTCTAAGTGTAGGAGCATGCCCAGTATGACCTTCTATAGTGAGAGTGGGACTCTTTTCCAGAGATATTTGTACTCCAGTGCAGGGTTTTGTGTGTTACAGCCATACGTCTCAAAAGTAAACAGGACTTTCTTAGAGGTACTGGGTTTGTTTTAACAAACATTTTATGACATATCTGATGTCAGACTTCATAACATTCAGACAATTCCTGCTAATGCAAAACCCCTTATCCTACCAATGTTCTCAGTAAGTAAGGACAAATATTTACAATACATGCCTATCATTGTGCCTTTGTCCCACATTTATTTATGATCTTGTCCAGATGTCTTGCTGTCAGAGGTTGGGGGGTATGGGTGTGGGTACAGAGTGCATTCTACTGTGCAGAAATGTCCATTATATGTGTAGTATATTCCACATAGCATTGACTTCCAGGTATGTCAGTGGCAGAGCAGTACAGAGTAATGTGGTGAACAACTGACAGACAGTTGTGTATAGGTTGATAGGGTGCTATGACGTTAGTAGGGTCTTTAAGCCCTTATAACCCATGCAGATGAGAGTGTAGACCATGTTACAACATGTCAGCACATATACCCCCTGTCCAGCAGGGACACAGGTGGGATCACAGGACTGTCTTTTGTGTTTCCCATGCACTTCTACAGGGAGCACATCACTAGAGGTATTGAGGCACTTGGCTTGCTGTTGACAGGGAGTGTATTCCATAGATGGGGGGGTATGTGGTACATATATCTGTCACACCAGCAAGCTGGCATGTGCAACTGGTTACAACAGGTATGGCACTATCCACAACAGGACATCACTCTAAGTTGTGCCTACTGGTTGATGGAGTGGGCCTTGCATTCCAGATGTGCAACAGTCACATCAAGGCAGGGTCTGGATTGCTTTCTATGCCAGACAGGGGTCACCTCGGAAGAGTCTGTATGGAATGAGGTAGAGGGACAGTACTGTTAACATATCTGTCTAGGGTAGTTGTTTGGGGTTTGGGGTAAGGGCTTAGTCTTTGCAAGACCCTGGTGTGAAAAGTCTACATGGTCTGTGGTGAGTAGGTTTGTGGAGTTCTTATGTGATTTTGCCTATGAGGTGCCCATTGTTTGGGTTTTGTTTTGGTGCGGACCTCCACTTACATGAATATGTGTTGTGTATTTGCAGATGTATTTGCAGATGATGTTTACTAACTCCTTACACTGCACAACACTGATGTTACTGCACAATCTGTTCTGGTGTACACATTCTCCATTTGTCTGGCCAGTGGTTTCCCTTCCTCTTATGTTTGTCTCCTTGTCCTTCTGTAGTCTAGTCACAGGCTTTGGCCACAGTGGCTGCTGTTATGTATTTGTATTTCTGATGTGGGCGGGGTACATGCCGGGACATCACACACGGCTGTGGACACATGTCTGAGTGTATGTATTTATCAAGTTGTCCATCATTGCACCACTCCATTTGCTGTGGTCCTTAGATGGTTTGTGTTGCTATATGTTATTATGAGGCTACATGTGGGCCTAGCTATCATACCATCACAGACTAACATTTGGACAGGCCCAAATATGACAGTCAGACAAAGGCCCACACATGGGAACAGGGTGTTAATAATGTTCTGCCAAACATAGACAGTTGGGAGACTGGTTTGCTAATTGCTTGTTTGCTCTCATGGGTATGATGTCTGCTTTCCTACTGTCTGCCATTGCTGTTTGACATGACCCTTTCTTGTTTTGCAAATGGTTGGCAGGCAAATGCAATGTTAGGACAAGCAGAACAGATATACAAGGCATACTTGTGCTCCTTCAGTGACAACCTGTGTCATTCCAGAGGTATGGCTGTTGGCCAGTGACATGTTGTCAGCGCTGACAGAAAAAGGTGGCAGCCTTTTATACACTAGCAGTACACTGACATTCAGATACCTGCTTTCCTACTAGGCTCCATACCTCTCAACTTCTGACAGCCAGACATCTGGAGAAAGCCAAAAATAATTGGGGGACAGATGTCTAAATATAGGGATCATTTTTAAGTATTGGCCTTACAAACCCAGAAAGGTGATTCAATAACAGGTTTTGCATTAGCATGTGTGTTTCTATAGGTTATGAAGTCTGACACTACAATCTGTTATTATTTTCTGACCTTAGTCAGCAAAACACTATTTCATGGTATACAGAACACAAATATGATGCAAACCTCTGGACATTCTGAAATAGGTCTGTACAGTAGAGAGGTATGGTAGGCACTGTGTAGGTTACTCCGAGCTGTGTACTGTCCATATGTGTGGACCCCTGTCCATGACTTGTACAGCTTTCCTGCATTAACACATGTTGACATCCGGACAGTGTGTACAACTCCTGCCGTAGGTGTAGCTGACATGCAGAATAGTTGGCACTGCAGTTCTTAGAACATGACCCTGTCAACCACAGTACTGTACCTAGGCCACTAGTCACAACAGCCAGGAGTAAGTGCTGGCCACATCCTGACAGTATTAACCACACATATACATAGCTCATTGACCCTGCATATTGTGGACATGCAACAAGTTATCTTGTTGATTGAGACAGCCGTGGCAATGTGTGCTCTGCTGCTATTTCCCTACAAACATACGTGCTACTGCATTTCTATTTGAATATGGGAGTGGGGGGGCACACCTGTCAACTGTATACATTTTCACTGACTGTGCTGATGTTTGATTTACATTTTGGTTCCATTTAGCATAGTATTGTGCCCTGTCTTGGAGACTAATGGCACATCACTTAAGACCACAGGTCAGATTGTAATGGCCTACATTTGAGTTTCAGATGTCTTACCCTTCAGAGCCTTACTGCAACTGCATGACCTGCTGTGCCATCACTGTGTTAGTCTATAGGGGGTATTTCACCATTGTTGCCATTTGTGGGACTTTTCCAGACATTTATTTATATTTTTTTATTGCTGACTTGCTGGGTGAGACTGACTGGTGAGTATGTGACCCCCACACTGGCATTCATGCCTGTGACCTATGACCCCCAGTTAATTGGACCCCCACATATACTGCAGTTAGATTTGTCATCTTGTGTACTACTGCATAGTGTAGGGAAGCCAGTACTGGGCAAACATTTCCTGGTATTCCACATAGCTGTCAGTTGTCTGCTGCTATCCCAGTGGGCCACCACATTCCCTTGGATGCATGCAGCGATATCATAGATATACTACCAGGACATAATACTTCATTCATTTATTGTTAAGAAGACTGACTTACTTTGTGCCTGTGGCAGTTGTAAGTATGGTGCTTGAGGACTGCCTATGATGGATGCACGCAGTACACTGCCTATAGATGGTAAGGTACAGGTAGTGTGATGTGTGTAGCATCCATGTTACTGTGTATGTGAGTCAGAGAGAAGTGTCAGTCCCTAGGTGCCTGCAGTGTCAGTGTGTGTGCCATGCATTGCCTCTTTGCCAAGGCCAGGGCATACTGGGCATGCCTCTGTCTGCCTACAGGAGCTGGCTCAGGGGGTTCCTCCTCTGAGTTGCTCTGTCCCTGTGGGGACCTTGGCAATGGTGGGGAGCTGTGTGGCCCCTCCCTGTACTGTTTCTACTGCAGCTGTTTCCAAAGGATCATATTGTGTATTATGGTGCATACTATGAACATGCGTGCACATGTGGCTGAAGAGTACTGCAGGGCTCCACCAAATATGTCAAGGCAGCGGAACCATGACTTGAGCATCCCAGACACATGCTCTATAATGATCCTGATTTGTGCGTGTGCCTCATTATGGCATTCTTGTGTGTGTGCATTTCTGATGGGTGTCATCATCTACAGCCCCAGTGCATAGCCAGCATCCTCAACCAGATGGCCATATGGGATGTTCCCCCTTGCAAATCCATGCTACAGCTGTGAGGAATGCCAGATGTGGGAGTCATGATAGCTTCCAGGGATGCCAGCACACACATTAATGATAATGCCCTGGACATTGCACACGACCTGGCAGTTGGAGCAAAAGCCCTTTTAGTTTATTTAGACCATACCCTGTTCACAGGGTGGTGTTTTGATGTGGATATGCATGCAGTCTATGGCACCCAGTACCTCTGGATAGTATGGTACACAGTGGAAGAGGTGCATATTGCTGGTCCTCTCCTCACGGGTGTGGGAGAAGTAAATGTGTTCACTAGCATGTGGTAGTATGCCATCCAGGAAATGGTGGAGTACCCTGGATGCAGATGCCTGTGAGATCCCCATGATGTCCCCAGTAGGTCTTTGGAAAGTACCTGTAGCTAGTATTCTTAAGGTTACAAATACTTTGGTATCCACTGGGATGGGTTCCCATCTGACTCTGGGTCTGAGGTGAGGCCGGCACAGCTCAATGAGTTGCTAAAGTATGTCCGTGTCCACCCTGTAGTGCTCTACTATCTCCAGATCATGTAGCCCCTGGTAGGTTACCCTGGGTCTGAACACACTTCTCCTCCTTCTCAGCCTCTAGCACAAACTGATGTATCAAAGTGACAGCAGCCCCTAACATTTTGTTGGTCAAAATTCCTCCGAGTGTGTACACCAATGGTGCAGAGTTTGTGGGAAAAAACAGACTGAAAGGTGTTTGCATAGTTTATACTGTTGTGCTGTAGCTGCTGCCTGTATGATTGGCTGACTAGGACAGATTCCACCTGCCAGCTATATTATTTGTACTTGATTGCTTTTATTCTGCTATTTCCCATTTTGTTTCCCTTCCCATTTCTTCCCCTTTTAGGCCAGGCAGCAGGCCACACAAACCCGCTGCCCAAATGTAAACAGTGCTGCTATTTCTGGGATTATTTTATTTATTATTTTTTTTTTCCTTAAGAGCCACCGGGCACTGCACCAACCTGTTTAGCTAAAGTAAACACTTTTAAGGAGAAACGGCCCTCCCTTGGACATGAACATGCTCCCCATTTAATGGAATACATAAATACAGCCTCAGACACATCCCCTTGCTTAGCTGTAATTAGCTAATATGAAATGGAAGCTGTGAAGCTCCAATGTGCTTACACCAAGCATGACACACACCCTTTTCATGTCAGTTGCTTCTCCTGCTTACACCATTACCTTATAGCTCCTACATGTTTAGTTGCATCCAGACAATGGTCTCCCATTTTTATGATTCAGTAAATTTTGCTCATTTGCATACACCACTGCCTTATTCTTTTGTTACACCAGAGGCTTTCCCCTTAGCAACCAGTGTTACCTGTTATTGTTTTGATTCTGTATGCTGCCCATTATAATGGCAAAATGCAGAGTTCACTTAAAATTGTCTTTTCAGATTTTGTTTTTATTTTTGGCACTATCTCGTTTGTGAGCCACTGAGCTACACTTAAACAGCCGAAATCGGCCAACAAAAATAAACTTTGTTTTTATAATTTTGCAACTCTTTTCCATGCCAATGGTCATATTTTTGGCCACTGGCATGCTTAAATTATAATACATGCTTTACTTTGAGCTATCATGCCCCCGTTTTGATTTTTGCAGAAATGCACATGGTCAGTAACTGAATACATTTCTGCAACAGACACTGTTCTGGCATGGATGCCTGCTTGCTTAGTGAATCGCTAATTAACCTCATTTGCATGGTTTTCACCAGCAAATGAGGCAATTAGCATTATTCAGTGGTGTCCATGCAAGAATAGTGCTAGCAGGCTCTATCACGCCCCCAGCCTTGGTTACTGAGTCGCTTAGCGGTCATATTCCGTGCAGTAGCTGCTGCACTATTCTTGCATATAGAAATTGTTTTATTGAATCCAAGAAAAGAGTTTAATATGATATTTCAAATGTCATGCCTTCTTCAGAATTTGAAAAATAAGCATGAAAAGGTAAGTTTATCAACACAAGAAAATAAAAGCACACAAGTGAGAAGTATAAGAAAGTCATAAAAACAAAAAGTTATGAAGAGTAAAAATGTGTTTACAAAGGCCTCAGTTAAGCAAGGAGAAACAAAATGGAGACAGTGATGAAGGTAGGAACAACTGAGAAAAGCAGAGGTTGTCAGCCATGAGTGCTTTATTTCTTCAATGTAAATCTGTTATATGGATGGGTAGTGAGGAGGTGGAATTGATTGTTCTGAAAATAAAGTTCTGACATCAGGGCTCGTTAGAAGATCTAGAATGATTTTGCTAATATACCAGGGAAGAAAAAAATGTGGTATCATAAGCAGAACATATTCCGAAATAGTGGTTGTATGATTTCTATTAGACTTACCATTAAGGGACATGAGGCCAACCCAACAAAGTACTCTGCCATCCATTATTTTTGGATGGGGTCTCAATGTGAAGTAGTTTGCATAAACTAAGTTAAATTATCAAACTTATCTTCATGAATGCATAAGCTCTGTGAACTAGAACAAAACTGATTATGTATAAGTTCTACTTCAGTGCTGTTGCTGTCAAGAGGTAGAAACAAATTGCCATGGTCTCAGTACTTTATAATGGACATGTTGTGTAGCTGCAGATTTTACTATGTTGAAGCATTATTTTGCAATTTTCTCTTTATTTATTTTGGTTTCTTACAAAACTTGGTCTGCTTGCTCAGATTGTTGTATAATTGTATGTATGAATGTGTATGTGTGCGCACTCGTGCGTGTGTGTGTGTGTGTGTGAGTGTGTGTGTGTGTGTGTGTGTGTGTGTGTGTGTGTGTGTGTGTGTGTGTGTGTGTGTGTACATGTGTTTGCATGCATGTGTACATCTGTGTGTGTGTGTGTGTGTGTGTGTGTGTGTGTGTGTGTGTGTGTGTGAGTGTGTGTGCTAGTAACTGTATCAAAGAGCTACTCTGGCTCCTTACTATAGTTTCTGTAAGAAAAGTAAGAGACAGCTAATATGAAGCACAGTAGCTCTTTGAATAAAGACTTTTTTATTCCTCAACTGCATAGGCCTTTTTTGGCTTAGGGAATTACCAAGTTGTTGACTGTGCACAGTAGCAAATGCCTCAACTATAGCTACAGCTCTGGTATCCATCCAGCCTTTGATTGTCTAAATCATTTGTTGTGTTGATGTTTACAGTGTAAACCAGCTAAATAGGGAAGGCAAGACCACTGTCAATAACAATTTGTAGGCCACAAGGTGAAAGATACATTCCCTCAAACATACACTGAGTCTGCCCTGAGGCTTCCTGTCAATGAACTTTACAGGGAACATCTCCTGTGGGAGGCAACAACTCCAAGTGACTGTTCTCAACACCAAGAGTTTGAAGATGCACTGTGAAAGTGTTCCAGCTAGTCATTCTTGTCACTGTGATATGAAAAGCAATCCCAACTTTTCTCTAAAGGAACCTCATTATTTTCTGCTTGTATCTAAGATTTCATGATTTTAATTACTTTCCATGTTTCATGGTCATTGATAAAGATGGGAATATAGATTAATAAGAAAACTGAGAAATTCATCTATGACTTGGCTGTCCCTACTTCATCACAATCCATTACAATGTCTGCACCACTGCAATAAAAGCACCAACCAATGGTCAGTGTACTGTGCCCCACTACTCTTACCTCTGAACAAGGGCACAAGATATTAAATTTTTTACTTGAGGGAGTTGGTCTCATTTTTTTGAAAGGATAATGATGTCTGAAGTCGAGGAGCTAATTTTCATTCAGACCACTTTTTAAACAACATACACTGTTGAAGTGCATAATGGGGACTACTTTTATATGAATGGTTAAGAGGAGAACATTATCTACAAAAAAAATAGCTGTTCTCCAATGCTTGGCTGTTTCTTGATGTGTTGTCTAGGAAATTAATGAATAAGTAGTTAGAAACGGTACCCTCTTGATTGAGGCCTATAGCAACCTTCAATATATTCAGCTTAATTTTTATAATGCAGGCACAACTGTTTTTCCTCAAACATAAGTGCATACTGACATGCATCAGCAACAACTGTAGGAGTCTCTGCTGTTGTAAAATCTCCACAAAGAAATTGTAGAGGACAGTGTCAGATACCATCAATAGGTCTGCAAAATATATACTGCCAGTTCTGGTAAAAACCTATAATCTTTCCAAAAACTGTAAAAGAATAGAATTCAGCACTGTTGCATGGGAGGGATTGAATCTATATTGTTTCATTGTTATCAGAGGCTCTACTATTGGATGACGTCTCCTTCCCAGCATTGTGGCATAGGCTTTCCCAGGGAAGAAGAGGATTGTGATCCCTCTATAACTGGTGCATACCCACCTATCCACTTTTGAAAAATGAGGGCCACTGCCTTAGTTTGTCATTCTAAACATTCTCCGTACAGCCATGAAAAACTGTATTAACCACAACATTTCAAGACTGTCCAGTAATTTCTAGCAAGATCTCACTCACTTATGTAGCCCTGCTACAACAGAACTGCTTCATCACTGCAGTGACCTCACCAGGAGAAGTAGGTTCAGTCCTACCAGTTGCTTCTGGAATTGCCACCTCAGAGGAAGAAATGGTCACCAGAATCAGAAATTACTCAGAGAGTCCCTTCCATATCTTGACAATGTTCCCAAAGTTTGTATTTCTCCAGTCTTGCTTATAACAGATTAGACAATGTGCAGCTAGCCCATTATAATATAGATTATATTATATTACTGTTGGAGAACATTGCACCAATTTTTTGTTAGTTTTATTGGGTTATAACTGTAGAAGAAATCAGGCAAATGCATGGCATTCACATGTACAGATCAAGTTCAACACAGACAAACAATTAAATAACTTGCCGAAAATCAGATGCTACCCAAGATACATTTACCACAAGATATGTTTCAGAAACCTCTGAAGACACCCTTATACAAGTACTGCATAAAACTGTCTGGATTTACTATTCATTGACTCATCCTGAAAATTCATTTGCCATTTTCATTACTACCCTGACTTCCAAGCAAGATGCTCTGTACTCATTAAACACAAGAAGACTAAAATCAAATAAGATCCCCTCGCTAACACCTGATATTGCACAGCTATTGAAAAAGAGAGAAAAAGCTTGTTTAGGGTGAAGGAAAAAGACCACAACATCAATAAAGCACCAAAATTTCCTTAAGAAAACTCATAGGTTTAAATACAGAATTAGCTAACATGAAGTGAATGTTGCAGCCACTCTGGACGCCAAGAATTACGGGGCACGATTGGTGGACTAAAGGGCTTTAGTGCCTCACGTCTGGCTTAAACTGTGGGAAGCTGCTTGCTATAAGTGATTTGTCACAGTTTAAAAGAAAAAGAAAGCTTCTTCTTTGGTCTAGAAATTGAAATTGAGGAGGATGCCAAACCAGGGAAAAGTGTGGGGTTACCAGGATCACTTACTACAGCTTTGCATTTCAGAATTAATTCAGCCAAAGCCATCTGCTGTAGAAAACTCCAACAGTCACAGACACATTCAGGAACACTGTTAAACTAGTATTCAACACCAGTATCTTTAATGTCAAAACCAATACTAAAAACATTTAATTTCTAACCAGGCAAGACATAAAACATTAGAAATCCACCACAGTATATCCAATTACCATTCTGTCTGATCACAATACTCACATCAATGCAACTACTGCATACCTACATTGAATGGCACAGTTCCACTTTATAACAGTTACTGAGAAAGAGATTAAGCCGGGAAAAATGCTAATTCAAAATCACACTTCTTTAAAATTCATCCTCTATCCTCAAATCAGAAAGACAGTAGCTATCAAAACCATTTACTCATATATTTGATCTCTCACTTTGCAATGGACTGGTTCCCCAACCTATTAAAAAAAGAGCACTTATAAGACCACTACAAAAAGTTATGATCCAAACTATATCCTTTAGTAAACTCTCTGAAAAATGAATATACAATCAAATTTTGCATCATATTTCCCAATATGATAGCATTACTGACAAGCATTGTGGCTTCAGAGCAAAGTATGTCACCCCACTAGTCATATACCTACTCAACAAATCTATCCTTAATAACAGTAAGCAGGGTAAGCTTATTGTGGCGATTTTGATAGACCTTAGAAGTGCATTTGATTGTGTTAACCATTACAAACTACTGCAGATATTGAAAAAGTGCACCTTCTCTGATGAGGTCAGCACACATTCAAAAACTTATTTCTTGACAGTTTCTTCTAAATGGAATCTGAAACTAGCAATATCAGCCCTTTCCCCAGTTCTGCTGGTTCCCACTGTAGATAAGCTCTTGGACCACTGCTGTGTTCATTATTCATTAATGACCTCTCTTGGTATATGCCATACCCAAAATATCGTCCTTTATGCTGTTAATGTTATTATCACTAAGGCATGACCCTCTCAAACCAAAATTAACATTTTACTACAAAATGATTTTAGGTTAATCTGAAAGTATGTGTGCTCTAATAAGCTAACCTTAAATATAAAACTAGATCTACGTGAATGTTATTTGGGACAAACAAGTACCTCATCACATTGTAGCCATTTTATATTTATGACCATTATCACCACCTCTTCCAATTTGTGACTCAGCAAAAATACTTGGGCCTCTTACTAGACTAAACTATTTATTGTCTCTCTCTCTCTCTTTTACAGGAACTCAGTCACATAAGATAATTATACAACTTACAGTTGCTTACATAATTTCTAATTTGCCAACAAAAGATGCATTATAAGCCATAAGCATCAATGTGTCTACCACTCATAAAATTTCACTCCCCATAGACCAAAGAGCTTTTCCAGAAGACAGAAAATAACATTTTGTACCTTATCCACCTAAGAACCCCTCATTAGCACCATTGCATTACACTCCTAATATCTAACTGGCTCCCAGTAAAAGACAAACCCTCCTTCCTACTCAGTATACAAATGTTGAAGGAAAGTTACTGTGCTCTGCTTAAATAATGGCTCCAGTTCTGGAACAATTACCAATCTTCCAGAAACACTGAAGCACTGACACTAGTCTCCTCATCAGACCACACTGAGCTTCAGCTTCCAATGAAATGGTATAATGAAAGAAAGGGCAAACATTATGGAACAAACTATCTCAGGAAATTATATTTATATTGTCATGACTAGTCTTCAGAAAATCCTTTAAAACACATACAAATCAGTTAGTTCCATTATTTAGAAAATCCTGATTATTTTCCCAGTATATAGATCTTCCTCTACTATCTTAGTATGACTATTGCGAGAGCTACCTTATTGTAGTGACCAACTCTTTATCTAATGCTTTTGTTTTCTGCCTCACCCACTAAACATAGCTTTCTATACCCTCCTCTCATGGCTTTAATCTTCAGGAAATATATGTGCACCTATGCAATTTATGGCCCTAAACCTTTATTCCCTTGTCTGGTCTCAACACTCACAATTCCCTTTCCTATCAATCCCTTCTTCTTGCACATCTTCACATCATGGTGCTGTACCTGTGTATTGCTAATTTTTTTCCCTTACCATCCACAAATCTTCTCCACTTTACCTCTAGCTTTTGCTTCTTATTACCAACCACTCCTGATACTTTCATATAATCTTCCTCTTTCTTCTTACTTGTATACTCAAAATCTAGTAGTAAAGATTTATACTGTTACTATAATTGTATAACTAAGACATGCTTGTATTGAATTCAATTGTAAATACTGTATGTTTTGTGACATTGCAGTGTTTTTGCTATCATTGTGCTTACTGTAATCATATTTCTGCATCTTGTAATTCCTTCTGTTTGTTGCAATCACATTTTTATTTATTGTAATTTACTGGACTTCATTGCCCTTGTGGTCAAGGCTGTGCCAGAAAAAGTTCTTTAGACCAGAATAGCAACCTGGTTAACACATGTACAAACAGACAGACAAATAAACACAATAAAATAAAGAAAAATAAATACTTAGTATAGATGAATGGGGCAGTTTCACTGAACATCTACTATCTGACCATTTGACTACCTTTTAAAACAAATTAAACTATATCGTGAGCAGATGCATACCACTATCTCATGCTAGAACAGTACTAGCATCCATAATAGTAGGCATTACATCTTGTGTACATTAATATGGATTTAACAATGACTAGCCACACACTGTGAGGGTATTTATGGTAGTACATCAACTGGATTCCAATGTAGCACATGTGAATTGCCAGTGGATCACACAAATCATGGCCATGCAGGATTTATATCCATTTTGATGAAAATTCCACAAAAGATCCCAGTGGTACATGACAACAGTTAATATCTGACAGTGGCACAGAAAAGTCAATTTTATCAGATGTAGCAAGCCCTAACTATTTGTTTGTCAGTTTTGCTGATTCACTTAGCAACAGACAAGATCACTGATCCATGAAAAGGATTCTAAGGGAATACAGAAACCACAATGTAAGAGCACTATGGACACTTCAGTTGCACATGCAATTAACCAAGTTCACAAGGACAAAGGTACAACACAGAGCAATGGAAGACTGGGGGAAAGGGCAGGATACAGCAAGAACATCGGATGGCCGGGTTTATTTTGTGCTGCATAAAATATATATCCAGCTTTGTTTCATAGGTGAATACTAGGCTAACTGCCCTGAAGGGCCATTTTAAACCTAGCTAATAACATGAAGTTATAATCAAACCCTCTACTTTGTGTCTGTAAGGTGAAAACATTAACCATTGTGCCAAACCTACTCTTTGAGAAGTGTCGATTTTGATTTAAGCTGCACTGATAATAATGCTTTGAGAAATCAGTGTCTGAGTCAATAACTGATATCTTTGAAATCTTGTAAATTGTTCAGTATGGTGCTGTAGTAATTGCAAAAATAATTGCTACTAGAGGGAAATATAACAAAGGACTACCTGCAATAGTAAACAACAAGCATCTATAAATATTTATCTTAATAATCACTGACTGCACTTAATTATTGAGGTGTGACATTCTTGACTACTGGCAGATTGGACAGCAACTGTCTGGAGCTCAGAGTTAATGACCTTTTGAATGTAGGGAAATGCTTTAATCTGAATAAATGAAGTAGATTTTGCCTAGTGTTTTCAGTTAAACTGTATTAGTGAATTCTGAAAATACAGTACCACAATTATGTCTTACTGAAATAATAGCACTCTGTGTGTGGTCAACCTTTCAAGCACAGTTGACATGAATTTGGACAGTCCAAATGATCAACACTGCATACCTGAAGCAGTAAACAGCATCAGCTATGCTATAGATATGTGTGAGTTAAGTAACATAGTGGGCAGTATTCATGAAGGCTAACATGGAAAATAACACTGTGTTAGCCTTCATAACACCATTTTCCCACACTATATCCTGTTCACTATTCAGAAACAGGGCTTAGTTTCTGTGGCTTGGCACTGCGTGGCTCGCAGCCATGCTCAAATGCGCCAAAGGCCGAAAACCCGTGGAGGCATGCAAATGAAGTGCACATCTACCACCCCAGTCCACTGTTACCTAGTAACAACACCAGGTTGCGAGTCCACAACCTGGTGTGAGTCAGCATTAGCTCCATGTTATGAATGGGGAAATTTTCCCCATACATGAGCTAACATGGAAGTTGAACAAGGTGAAACCCATTAAAAGTTGGCTTTCCTTAATGATATTTAAATTCTACTTTGCACAAAGCAGTGTGGGACTTAACCTCATGCAAAGAATCTTATTTAAAAAAAAAAAAAAAATATATATATATATATATATATATATATATAGATATATATATATATAAATATATATATATATATATATATATATATATATATATATATATATATATATATATTTTTTTTTTTAATTAAAAGATTAAACTGTTAACGGGTAAAAGTCCCCTTTAACGTGTAAACTCCATGCTATCCACCTTCAATACAGCCAGAGCCATGTTTTATCCATGTGGCTAGCATGGAGTGGGCATGGTGGGCTGTAGATGCATCTGAATCGATCTGGAGGTGTAGAAAACGGTGCTGCACGAGGTAACATGGTGGTAGTCAGCCATAGGAGGAGTATGGGCAAATGTTATTTTATTTTTACTTGCTTTATTACTGCAAAAATAAAAACAGGGCCATGAGAACTTAAAATAAAGTATGTATTATGTTCATTAGGCATGCCAATGGCCAGAACTGCAGCCATATTGTCATGCAAACGTGTTGGAAAATATTTTAAATCAAAAGTTGTTTTTTTTTCAGATTTCGGCCATTTAAGTGGAGTGCAGTGGCGTGCAAACAGCAATCCTGCAAAAAAAAAAATAGTAAAAAGGCAATCTAAATGTGAAACTTATTTTTTACATTATGCTGGCCAGCATGCAGACTTATGACAATGGCAGGTAACAGTGGTTGCTAAGGAGATAGGCTCTGGTGTAGTAGTATAACTAGGGTATAAGCAAGTAGGTGTATGTAAATGAGCTAACTTTATTGAATAGCAAAATGGGACACCATGTCCATGGGTACCTAACTGTGCAATGGCTAGAATATAGTGGTATAGGTAGTAGAAGCAGCTGACATGGACAGGGGGTTGTGTAATGCTTCCTGTAAGCACATTGGAGCTTACACGCCCTTCAGTGTCTGCGGACACTGAAAAGAGGATCTGTGAATGGAATCCAACGCAAACGGTGTGTGACACAAACTGTAACACACCCCCTGCAGTGCGAAAGTGCTGTATGACACTTCACATTAAAAAATGTCCTCAGACACACACCTCTGAACCCCTGAGAGCAAGAAGTCTGGGCAAAGGCAATAGAAAAAGTGGGGCAAAAGGCCAGAAATAGGGACAGTTTGTAAATATTGCCATTACAAACTTAGAAAGTTGACAGAATCACAGGTTTTGCATTAGCATGGATATTCATGAAGAGTATGTGGCCTGCATCTGACATGCTAATATTTGATATAGTGATATATATATAAATGCAAAATGGCTGTATGTTTTTTTCCACTGCAATTGAAGTTTAAGCGTAGCTGAGCAGGTATGCATGCCACAACGCTTTGCTCAGCACTGCTTAAAATGATATGAAGAGCTAAATAGAAATGTATGACTAAAATATGCACTAACGATTTAGCTCAGTGGTTAGAGTTTTGGCTTTGCAGACAGTAGGTGCACAGTTTGAATACCAAGACAGGCAATTCAGCTTTTACATGGAATAGCACTGTTAAATTATTTTTTTTTTATTTTTAATGAAGTAGAAATTGATATTTGTTAACCAGGGTAGTGTAGCTGATTAACCTTCCACTGTCAGTGGATATGTGACATGAAAGGTGATGCCAGGACACTTCTATGTGCTAGGCTTGTAAAGGCTCCAGGACCATTAGCCTAGTACACACCTATGAACCTTTGAAATCCACTATGTATACACAAGTGTCTGAGACAGTACAGTCATACCCCAAAATAATGTAATCAAAGCACATAGGAAGACGTCATGTAAAGTAAAATATATACACTTAATAATATGTCAGTAAGGAGTAATTAATGTCCAATTTATTAATTTCCTTTAAATGAAAACTGAGCAATGCTTAGCAATGCTTAGCTGGTTTGAGCATTGCTAAGAAGTAAATTCTAAGCAGCAGTCAAGCCGGCTAAGTGGATTTGAGGAGTGCTTAGTGCTGCTCAGCATTTCTGAAACCAGCTAAGAAAGGGGGTGTATCTGACGCTGCTTAGCTGTGTTTAGCTGGCATAAGGAAAACTAAGTATGCTTGTGTACAGGGGAGGTGCAGATCTGCTGACAAGTATTTTCATTTCAGCAGTGTGTTTGTGTGTCATGGCATGGGGGTTAAAAACACAGGAAATAAAAAAAAACAGAAACACCTTTAGAAAAAGCAATCAATTACAAATTACTAATAATCCCTCTGGCACTCACACTGGCCCATTCAAATCCCCTCAGTAATACAGCTGGCAGGTAGACTGTTTTCATAATTAGCCAGTCACACAAACTGCATTTGCAGCATACCAGTATAAAGTATGCAGACACCATTCAGTCTGGGTTTTCCCACATACTCTGCACCAGTGGAGTACACACTTGGGAATGTTAACTGACAAAATGATAGGGGCTGCTGCCACTTTGTTACATCTCTACATGCCACAGACTGAGGGCGGTGATGAGGATGATGCTGACAACTGTCCAAGACAGAGGAGGAAAAGAGTGTTCAGACCCAGGGTAACCTTTCAGGGGCTACATGTGCTGGAGATAGTAGAGCTCTACAGGGTGTACATGGACATACTACAGCAACTCCCTGAGCTCTTTCGGCCTCACCTTAGACCCAGAGCCAACAAAAGGAAACCCATCTCAGTGGAAACAAAGGTATATGTAGCCATAAGAATACTAGCTACAGGTACTTTACAAAGACCTGCTATGGACATCATGGGGATCTCACAGGCATCTACATCCTGGGTACTCCACCAGTTCCTGGATGTCATGCTATGACATGCCAGTGAGCACATTTATTTCCCCAGCACCCCTGAGGAGAGGACCAGCAATATGTGTCTCTTCCATCATGAAGCACACTATCCAGAGGTACTGGGTGCCACTGACTGCACTCATTTCCATATCAAAGCACTACCCTGCGAAGAGGATAGAGTCTACATCAACGACAAGGGTTATCACTCCATCAACTGTCAGGTCATGTACAATGCCCACAGCATTATCATGAATGTGTGTGCTGGCAGCCCTGGCAGTTATCACGACTTCCACATCTGGCACGCATCACAGCTGTACCAGGCATTTGCTGGGGTGACATCCCATATGGCCGTCTTGTGGGGGATGCTGGCTATGCACTGGAACCATGGATGATGACACCCATCAGAAATGCAGACATCCACTGAAGAACACCATAATGAGGCACATGAACAAACTAGGAACATTGTAGAGCATGTGTTTGGGCTGCTGAAGTCACAGTTCCGCTGCCTTGACATATCTGGTGGAGCCCTGCAGTACTCTTCAGCCACATGTGCACACATGTTCATAGTATGTGCCATGCTACACAATATCATCCTGCAGAAACAGCTGCAGCAGGAACATTACAGGGAAGGGGCACACAGCCTCTTGCCATTGCCAAGGTCCCCCACAGGCACAGGGAGACTTGGAGGAGAAACCCCCTGAGCCTGCCCCTGTAGGCAGACATAGGCATGCCCAGTATTCCCAGGCCTTGGCAAAGAAGCAACTCAAAGCACATACACTGATACCCTAGGGAACCAGGGACTGACACCTCTCTCTGACTCGAACACACAGTAAAATGGTGCCACACACATCACACTACCTGTACCTTATCATGTATAGGTGGTGTACTGTGTGCATTCAACAGTCATCCCACAAGCACCATCCTCACAACTGCCACAGGCACAAGGTAAGTCACTCTTCTTAACAATAAATGAATGGAGTGGTATGTTGTGGTAGCATATCTATGGTATCACTGCATGTATGCAAGGGAATGGGGTGGCCTACCGGGATAGAAGCAGACAACTGACAGCTATGTGGGACAATAGGAAATGTTTGCCCAATACTGGCTTCTCCAGGCTATGCATTGCAGTAGATGTGGGGAAACTAATAAACTGGGGGGGTGTAGGTCACATGTATGGATGTCAACGTTGGTATCCCATACTCACCCCTTAGTCTCTCCCAGCAAGTCAGCTGTAGAAAACCATAAAGAAATGTCTGGCAAAGGCCCACAAATAGGGACAATGATGAAATTTCCCACTTACAAACTTACACAGTGATATCACAACAGGTCTTGCAGTTGCATTCAGTCTTTGATGGGTAAGAAGTCTGAAACTCAAATGTCTGTCATTACATTCTAACTTTTGATCTTTAGTGATATGCCAGTATTCTCAAAGACAGGCACAACACTATGCTAAATGGAACCAAATTGTAAAGCCAACATCTGCACAGTCTTTGCAAATGTGTACAGTTGACAGGCATGCCTCCCCAACACACCTGTATTCCATAGAAATGCAGTAACATTTATGTTTGTAAGGTAATAGCAGCAGACCACACATTCCCAAGGCTGTCCCAATCAACTTGTTAACTTGTTGCATGTCCACAATATGTGGGGTCAATGAGCTATGTATATGCGTGGTTAATACTGTCAGGATGTGGGCAGCACTTACTCTTGGCTGTTGTGGCTTAGTGGCCTAGGTATAGTACTGTGGTTGACAGGGTCCATGTTCCAAGACTTTCTATGTCACCTATTTTGCATGTCAACTACACCTATGGTAGCAGTTGTGCACACTGTTCATAAGCCAATAGCCATTAATGCAAGAAAGCTGGACAAGTCAGGGACAGGGGACCACACACATATGGATAGTACACAGCTCAGAGTAACCTACACAGTGCCTAGTAGGACAGAAGGTACCCGAAAGTCAGTGTACTGCCAGGTTATAAATGGCTGCCACCTTACTGTGTCAGCACTGAAAACAAGTCACTGACAATCCATACCCCTGTAATGACAGGCTGTCACAAAAGGACCACAAGTATGCCTCCTATATCTGTCCTGCTTGTCTTAACATTGCATTTGCCTTCCAAACTATTTGCAAAACAAGAAAGGTTCATGCCAAAACATCAATGGCAGACTGTGGAGAAAGAGCAACAGATATCATACCCATAAGAAAAAGCAAGCAAATATGAAACCAGTCTCCCAACTGTCTATGTTTGGCAGAACATTATTAACATCCTGTCCCCATGTGTGGGGCTGTGTCTAACTGTCATACATGGGCCTGTCCAGATGCCAGTCTGTGATGGTTTGACAGCTAGGCCAACATGTAGCCGCATAATAACATAGCAACACAAACAGTCTGAGGACCACAGCAGATGTAGTGGTGCAATGATGGACAACCTGATAAATAGGTACACTCAGAGGTGTGACGTCCATAACCCTTTGTGTGATGTTATGGCATCTACCCCACTCACATCAGAAATACAAATACATAACAGCAGACACGGTAGACAAAGCCTGTGACTGGACTACTTAAGGACAAAGAAATACACATAAGGGAAAGTGGAACCACTGGCCAGACAAATGGAGAATGTGCACACCAGAACAAATTGTGCAATAACATAGGTTCCCTGCTGTGTATGGAGTCAGTAAACATCACCCAAAACTACACAACACACACCCACATAAGTGGAGGTCCTCAACAAAACAAAAACCCAAACAATGGACACCTCAGAGGCAAAAACACATGAGAACTCCACAAACCACCACACCACAGACCATGCATAGTCCACACACCCAGTGTCTCACAACCACTAAGGCCTTACCATAAACCCAACATATTACTCATAGGAAACTCCATCGTGAGAGACACAGATGTGCCTCTTACCAGGCTGGATAAGGAAAAAAGTCATGCTTACTTGTTTGTCAGGTGCCAGAATCCGCCATATCACACATGCACTCAAGTAACTCCACAAGAGGTACTGTTATGACTCTCTCCCAGTCCATGGTGGTGTGAACGATGTCAGATGTACCTCCCTGGACTTTAGGAAGACAGACCTGATTCAGCTTGCTGAATATGTGTCCCATGCAAGTATGTCCCTGAGCTTAAGCAGCATTCTACCATTACCCAGAATGATGGCGCACTAGAAACAGAAAATGATTGTCAATAATAATTGCCTTATTTACTGGTGTCATCCCAAGGGGATCCACTGCCTGCCAGCCTGGGGACATATGATCAAACAGACCACGCTGCTTTGCTAGAGATGGCATGCATCTGTCTCTCTTGGCCTGCAGGCCTCAGGCAAAGGCCCTTGCCTCCCCCATATTGCCTTTTTAGGGAAAGTCATGGCGTCCATACTACCAACATAAAACCCTTAACAAAACAAAACAAAAATTAAACGCCTTGCCGCTAAACGCTAAGAGTCTAAACAGAAAAATGCACTCATTGCAAGCAGCCATAATCCTGGAAGATGGTGGCATTTGTGCAGCCACTGAAACCTGGGCAACAGCTGCAGAAAGCAACCCATCCTTACCTGGTCACTCATCCTATCCCACAACCAATATATATTTATGTAGATGCATCGTTTCATAGGTTCATCAGAGTGTACTAGGCTAATGGCCCTGGGGCCTTTACAAGCCTAGCCATAGTATTACCCAGGCATCGTGCCGCCTGACCTTAGTTCCTAGTTCCTCTGTTGAATAGAGCCACTGGAGATATCCCTGGAGTGAATTTTCTATTTCCCATCCACTCATCAAGATTTCTCTTGAAGAGGGTTTGTGAGGTGCTCTGCTTGACATGTATGGGAAGTCTATTCCATAGCATGGGCAGTCTCTGGGTTATGAACCTGTCCCTCCAGTATCTTCTGTTGATTGTGATAATAAGGTTGAGGTCTCTGTAGTGTGTGGGGTGGAGGGACTGGGGTTTCTTTAGATGTAGCGTTTCTAACAGAGCTGGGTCAGACACGGCTTTGTAAGTCAAGCAGAGATTGCCTCTAAGTAGGTGATATGAGACAGAGAATAGATTTTTGTTTTTTGAGTCTGTCCATATAGGACAAGTGTTTAATGCCTAGTATCCTCTTTGTGTGGTACTTTTACAGCCTCTCCAGTTGCTGCAGATATCTAGTGAGGTGCATGCCTAATGGGGGAATTGTATTCGATGATTTGCCTAATGAGGGAAAAGTAGAGGGAGACAATGACCTCTTTCTTCCTGGATGCAAAAGCCTTAGTAATGAGATGTGCCACATAGAAGGACTTTCTGACCACAGTGGCAATGTGATGATCAAAGGCGAGGTTGCTGTCAACCTGTGTTCCCAGATCTCTTATAACACCTTCTGCGTTCAGTGGACTACCATCATTGTGGTAATTCATGGGAACTGGGTTTTTCCCAAAGGGGATAATGGCACATTTTTTGGCATTGAGCTTAAGGCCATGGTTCTAACACCAGTCGGTGTCAGTGAGGCCATTCTGTAGGATGTCAACATAATTTGGGGAGTTAATAATAGCTCACAACTTGCAATCATCCGTGAACTTTGTCAACCAGTGTCTCTTCTTGCTGGTCTGGACTTCAGAGAAGTTGATAGCAAACAGGAGAGGACCCAGGACCGAACCCTGTGGGACTCCACTCGTGACTAGTCAGCAGTCTGACTTGGAGTCAGCTACTTTCCCACTGTGGGTTCTGTTAGCCAGTTTGCAACTCACCTAGTATTGGGTTGATGCCTAGCTTAGTGAGTTTTTCTATGATTCCTGAGTGGGGAATGGTATCAAAGGCCTTGGAATCAGGAATACCTGACAGAACAATATCATCATCTACAAGGGAGAGTACACCTGTCTGGAAACATCTGCAATAAAGGAACTACATAGCAAAAGGATTACATTGCTGTCCAGTTCCGAAAAGGAGCAGGTGGACAACTGCAAGTAATCTCTCCTTAGCCTGAGCAAGCAAATAAGATCAACAGTGAAATCCTCTAAAGGCAACTCTGAGTCCAAATAGCCCACATCTAAGACAGGCAATCATAAGGCCTTCCTCAGATATGTCTGCATTCCCAAAGGAAGCTCCCTGATCTGTGCAGAACTGGTGGTCAAGGACGCCACATACACAAATGCTGTAGATATAGCCAATCTACTTGCTGACAGATTCAGCATAAAAATGTCTTCCCTCTGTCCCCCCATCAGTAAAGCAGGACATCCCCAGCACCTGACCACCCAACCATTATCACTAGGGACCAGACCATCACTGCCCTCTCAAAGCCAAGAAGACAGCTTCCGTGGGACATGAATACATCCCAGGCTGCAACCTAAATGAACTCAGGCATGAATTGGCAGTACCGTTACTCACCCTACTCAACCAAAGCCTGAGTACTGTCTTTGTCATAGCCGAGTGGTGGACAGCCACTGTCATCCCTTTACACAAAGGTAGAGTGTTCACCAATCCAGGAAATTAAAGACCTATCAGCCTAACTAGCCTGATCTGTAAGGCCATGAATGGATTGTCATGGACCTCATTAACAGGGACTTTGTCAAACTCCAAATAGTTAACCCCACACAGTCTGGGAGGTATATCAGGAAAATATGGTTGACTTTCCTGAGGCAGACACCAAAGGCATGGATTGAGGGAAAGATGGTGCACACTGGTCACCTTGACTTGGCCAAAGCCTTACACACTATTTCGCACTTGGCCATAGTACATAAACTCTGTCAACTAGGCATCAATCCATATGTTACCAGATGGGTAGCAAAGTGGCTCATTGATAAAAAACACCTAATCATAATAGGGATAGCCAACTCAAGCAGTGTACCCATAATGAGTGGCATGCCCCAGGGATCTGAGGGCCTCTGGTATACAGGATATACTTCCCTGAAGTGCAGGCCAAAAACACTGGCCTATGGCTGACCAAGTTGGCAGATGACTGCAAGCTGGGAACAGTCATCAAGTCCCAAAGTGATGTGGACGTCTCCAGCTTTTTGCACTAACAGGATGAGAAGTATGGCTGTGGCACACAAAACCCCAAACTGGAGTACATCTATCTCTGGAATGGAGTCCCACTTTTACTATAGAAGGTCATGCTAGGCATGCTCCTGCACTTAGAAAATTACAGCCCATGTCTAAAGCCATGTTAGACTATATAACTGCTTTGTGCATATACGTCTTTGCATACAGACAGCTATGTACACCTTAACTGTCTCTACCCACACCCATCATACAAGAAGACCCTCAGCTACCTGTAGGTGGCCCATATGTGATATATCTGCAGCTGTTGTATGTGATACACAGATATATATATATATATATATATATATATATATATATATATATATATATATGGGCAACATATAACAATATTTCAAGCATACACACATACTAGAAATGGGGAAGAGAGAGACAGACAGTGATATATATATATATATTGACATTTCAGCCTTTGTTGAAGGACTTAGTGGCAATAGAGGATCTACAGTCTGCAGCCTGCTGATTCTTAACTATTTGTAAAGTCGGTGATGTTATGTTAATAGGACTCTGAGGCTTCATTTTCCTGGTCCCAGGAGGATCAGGAAGAAAAGCTTTTACAGCATCAGCAGAAGTTCATTTGGTGTGTTCATACAGAGGGTACATTATGTGGTGCTCATTAATTATCTTCTTGATGGGAAAATGGCATCCATGTTATAGATACATACACATCTCATAGACTATATAATTTGGGTCTAATAGTAGTTCAGTGTCTGTTGGTATTAGGAACTTCTTACACAGCTTAAGAATACCAAGTGCTATAATGCTGTCAAAAAAGGGATACAATTTGATTTTTCATCCATTTTGGCCAAATGGCACACACACACACACACACACACACACACACACACACACACACACACACACACACACACACACACACACACACACACACACAAACACACACGCACCCTCCACCTGGTAAGTGACCTGGACTGGCCCTGTTGGCAGCTCACATGTGTATCACCCTGCAGTGGAATGGGCACCATGTCCACATCAGGCAGGGTAGCTACCAACACATTTGCATGTGTGACCTGGTGAAATGGATGGCTAACAGCACATACATCCTTGGGATACCACTTGTGTCCCTGTTGGATGGGGACATCAGCTGCTGCCTTGCATACACATGGGTTAACTTGTGGCATAGGTATATGGCTGCTCATGGCTCATAGCCTAGTAACTTGAGATGGTAGCAAGACTACCAGAAATGGCCTGACTGCTGTGACAGACTGTGTTGTTATATGTCCACACACATCACTGCCATCGACTGCTATGTGCCCTCTATGGGCAATGTTACAGTACCAGGTCTTCCAGCCTACATCTGGCAAATAGGTGAATGCTACTACAGGTGGATGTGGACATTACAGGAACATCTGAGGTACACAATAACAGACACCGGTGCATATGTGGTGTAGGGTGACCTACTCACAGATGTCTGACATCTGCAGTACCAGATGTCATTATTTTCTGAATGCAGTCCTTCATGTGTATTGTTATTTAATTAATTTCATCCTGATATCATCCCAGTGATTTAGCAGAATACCATAGATGTTATGAGGAACAGACCATATGAGCCCTAACCCTGGACATTCTGTGGAAATCTGTGCAGTCACATGTGACACTTTGCAGCATTTATTGATCTGCATACTGGTTCTGTGTCTGTGTCAGAGGCACAGTACACAGTCATTTTGGCCACTATATATCAGACTACTGTGTGACTGGCTATCAGGATGTGTTCATATAACTCAGTTCCTGTACTCAAGAGGTCAGTTGGCCTATGGGTATGTTGCCCTGACTGCAGTTCAAATGGCTCTGTGTTCATAATTTGGCAGTGATGTTTTTCACCCTAAAGGTATATCTCTGTACTGCCTGATAACTTTACAAATGCATCAGCATACCAACAACTGTTCATATTTTCACAGAATGTCTGGAGTTTGTGCTCATATTTTTGGTCTGTTCCTCAGAATATTTGTTATTTTCTGGCAAATAACTGGGATAATCTGAGGTTTGATGGCACTAAATAATGACAGAGGTTTGAGTTACAGACTTCGAATCCTTCAGAAAATGTATGTTAAAACAAACCATGTTACTCTAGCAACTTTCTTATATGTATAACTGCACTATGTAAAATATGTGCTTATTGTTGGGCCTCTGTCCCCCATTTTGTCAGTGTTCATCCAGTTTCTTGCACTAAAAGGTTGAGAGGTATGTGCATCAATAATTTCCCAGAGCTGGTTTGAAGTAGTGATACATTGCTCTAACTCTAGTGTAGAGGATCCTGGATTCAAGAGTTGGCAGTAATATATTTTCTCCCTACTGCTAAATGACTGTAATGCATGATATGTTTAAAAAAGCATTACAAATTCCCACAGCTGATATGGTGTAGTGCGCATTGCTCTGAGTAAAGTGCACAGGGTCCTGGGTTCGGGACCTAACAGGGATGATTAATTTGTTGGTGGCCAAAGCAGGGGCTGATTGAGACACAGTGATTAAAGCAGTTTTAAGCAGGTTTGCTTGATGCTAAGTTATGCCAAGTGGCGCTTAGTATTTTTTAGCTTCACTTAGTGCTGCTTATTCTCACTTAAACCCATGCTAATTTCAAAAAACGAAAAGAAAAAAGGGTGATAGGAAAGTGATAAAATGGGGGCAAGCAGGAGGAAACACAATGTGAAAGGCAGCTAGGGATGTGCAGGATGGGTGTAGGAAAGGAGCATGGCTCTCCATTTCCTCCAGCAACAGTTGTGAATGATCTGGACAATTTGGCATTTAGAGCATCACACCACACAAAGATGGGTGTGGGTGACATACATTGGTTAAGTAATTAAGGGGTAAATTGATCAATGTACTTGGGGTGAAATCGAAAGCTATGCATGGGATTTTTTGGGGGGGGCAGATGCCACTTTTTTTTAAGGTGGGAGTGGAATGTTGGTGAAAGGTTGTAGGTACATTTGGGGAGTTAAGTTGGATAGGAGAGGTTGCTTTTGCAGACAGGCAAGAGAGCAGATGGGGCAGTGTATGACACATAAGGGGTAAGCACCTTGGATGGGGAGGGTGTTGGGAATCAGAGGTCCATGTGCCCCCATATGGAAACAGTGGGACTGAGGTCCCCACCCATGGGCAGTCACCACTGCTCCTTCATAGCTGCAAAGGTGGCTGTGCTGGGGGATGGACAACACGGGTAGGCTGACTCTCAAGGTGCACCAGTCTGCCCATGATCTGGCTCAGGCATCCATCCAACTCTGTCTGGATGACCCTGCGCACCATACCTCCAAACTTTTTGTGGGTAACAGGTTTCTCTCCGCACCCGCACCCCGGGGGCAGACGGGTCCTGTCCTCTGAGGCGGTTCCACCAAAAGGTGGTGCAGGACCAGCAGAGGAGGCAGTCCTGGGTTAAGTCCCAGATGTGCTGTGACCTGGTGCCGTGGCCAGGTGAGGCAGGACAGGCAGATCCACTAGGATCTGCCTTCCCAAACATGCTATGGTGTTGAGGTTTTTCAAAGTTTATTGGTTAGTCATGAACAAAACATTTTAAAATTAGTTATAACAGCATGTGTGGGTGTTCCAATTAACCCAGAACAACAGAAGTGAAACAGTTGCATAGCAAACAGAACACATGCATAAATGGAATAACAGTCAGCATTGTAACAGCATGCCAGTTACATTTACAGAAACAGGCCATCAACAACAATGGTATTTGAACAAGGTATGTTAATATGCAATCAGTTAATTATATGAACAATAATACAACACAAGTCCCAACATTAGATTTTGAGAACAACATACCTGTAGTATATGAATAATAATTATTGATGCAGATAAGGGATGGGAGGAGAGAAAAAAAAGTCCATTAAAACTGTATAGTCTTCTGTTTTTCACAACAGTACTGCTCAATTCTCTACAGGTCTACCCTCACTTTACATCTACCTATGGCCCATAGCTTCTGTAGCACACATATAACTGTTAAATAGTCAATCTGGAATGGTATGGGGCAAACTGTGACAACTCTGGGTACATGACTAGAGGGGAATCATACATGTCAGGGTTACATATATGATGAAGAAGGTGTACCCTGCACTGATGTTCTGTGACTGTGCTACTGGCATACATCACATGGATTCATATCTGTGTCCAGGGTTATTGGCAGTAGTGACCACTAGCCATGACAGAGAGACACGCAGAGACATGTATTGGGAAGAGTGCATGGTGTATGTACCTATCCTGCTGTCATTTGCAGGCATGGGGTTGGACAGTGGAACAGTTGTACATGGTTTATTAGTATACCCTTCATACAGCTACTATAAACATTTTTTTACTTGTAAGACCTGTGGAGAACATATCTGTCAACACTACCTGACTGCTTCTACAAATATTCAAGACTACTTGAGTGTAAATATTCATACATCTTAGTACCACTCCCTGGATTCAAGCCATGGTCTGGGTGTGCAAAAATGAATGACCAGGCTATTTCTTATCACACTGAGATACTGGGGAACCGCTGTCTCTTGCTTGACTGATTTCTGCTTAATACTGTCTTGGGTAGACAGTCTGACCTTGTAATCTAAGTGTAGTGTCACCAAAGACTGTGGTGACAGTTGAACATTCAGGCCTATGATTCAGGCATGACAGATAGTGTACTGTGTATTAATCCTTTGAAATGATAAGATCTGGAATGCAAAGGTTAACACAAGGCAATGCTGCAGGGGACACATTATAATACATTGCACATTACTATTCAGGGTTCAGATCTTAGTGCAGGACATATTTCATATTTCATTTATATCTTGTTTTACAGCTCCACAATCTACACTTTTGCATAACAGCTGGGTATCAGAACAATGTCAGTTAATGCATGCTGTCAATGCCATATTTGCTGTGAAGCACCTGTACACATTATATTTCTTCAACAACACAGACTAAACACAAGAGTTTGTGGTATAAATCTTTATTTGAGTAACATGACATGCTTTATTACAGTTGCTATTCTACTTTTAGTAGTACTGCATATCCTGTAGATCAATATTGGTCTGAAAATTTGTTTATTCACTACACTCAGAACACACTATACCTACTGGCAGTAAACAATGTACTCTTTCTTGTTTATTGCACTATATACTGTAAGAAAGATCTGTACTCACCAGACTCTCGGCTCAGCCTCGCCAGTCTGTCTGTATGGGCTTTGACATTGCTAACTCTCACCTCTGCAGCTGTAGGGGAAAAACAACCATTATGCATAACTGTCTACCACATACTCATGCTAGACTTTGGTACAGCTATGGGTGGAATACTTACAAACTACTGGGGCATTGCTGTCTTGAGCATCTTGGATCCATTGGACCAACAGCTCCCCCTTTCTCCACCTTAGGTCAGCATAGTGATGTTGTGCCTACTTCCCAGTTTGGGAGATTCCAATGGCAGTGGTGAGGTTGCATGCCAGGTGGTCCCAGGCCTCACATTTGTATTTGGAGCCCTGGTAATGATCCTGCAGCAGTCTGTTGTCATGGTGTTCCACAAGGAGCCCAGCCATGACCCTGGACTCCAAAATGCCCAGCACTGCACCCAAAAGTGCAATTCCTCTCCAACTCCAGACATAGCTCCTGCAGCAATCAAATCACAACAGCTTCTGGCTGTATTCCCACCTGTGCAGTTTAAAATAAGGCCATAGTCCCACCCTTTGCCATCATTGGACCATTTTTGAAAATACTGAGCACAGTTCAGTAGTGTGCAAACCCACTAAGCTGAATTGAACAGCGCTTAAAGGGGCAAATGCCGAGCAGTGCTTAGCTGGACTGAATGTTGCTTACAATTATATTTCTTAGCAATGCTCAAACCGGCTAAGCAGAGCTAAGCACTGCTAAGCATTGCTCAGTTTTCATTTAAAAGAAATTAACTGGCCATTAATTACTTCTTACTGACATTATTAAGTGCATATATTTCACTTTACATGATGTCCCCCTAGGCGCTTTGATTACGTTACTTTGTCATGTGACTGTACTGTCTGGGACACTTGTGTTTAAATGGGGTTATTTCACACCATATATCCACTGACACTGGACTTTTGGACCAGCTACACACACTACCCTGGTTAACAAGTATCAATTACTACATCATTAAATAAATAATAAATTAGTTCACAATGCTTTCCCCCGTAAAAGCTTGATGGCCTGTCTTGGTATTTGAACCATGAACTACTGCATGCAAAGCTAAAACTCTAACCACTAAGCTAAATCAGCATTCAAATTTGCAGCTATACAATTTTATAATGCTCTTCACAGACACTTAAGCACTGCTGAGCAACATGAAGCAGTGTGTCAACCCACTCAGCTACACTTAAACTTCACATATAAAGGGAAAAATAGAATACAATCATTTTAAAAAGATGTATCTCAATACTGACATTTCAGTATGTCAGTTGTAGGCCACATACTCTTCATGACAATGTATGCTAATGCTAACGTATTGGTTCCCTTTGCCCATTTTTTGATTATCCTCACTTTGCAAGGTTTACAGCCAAGCAAACACACTCTATGATTTAAACAGGAAAATAAAATATTAAATTTATTACATTTACATACATTTACAGTATATAATACTTATTTTTACATTAAAAGTAACTAAGCAAACATAGCTAGCATTGGTAAACTATTCAATTAATGGTTTACCAATGCTAGCTTCCATCTACACACACCTCTCTGCTTACAAGGAAACTTGTTCTTTGTAAGCAGTTGAAAACTTGTTTATGTCAGCACATGAAAGAGCTGCTCACACTGTGTAGAGTGCATGAAACCCATTAATAATGCAGGGATTGTGCACTCTATACAGTGCTACAGGCTGCAGAAAAAAGCCTCTGTGTAGGCTCTACACAGAGCCTACACAGACTTTCATGAATGCTGCCATATAATGATCTATTTATTTAGCTTTATCACCATTAGTGACTATTAAATGTAAAGCTCTGGTACAACTATTCATGACTATGCCAAAAATAATAAAAATCAGCATATGTGAAACACAAACCTTAGGATATGTAGAATAAACTTACATATTGAAAGAAGAGCAGTAAACAAGAGTGTGGATATCATTTTGAGTTCTGTTGTGTTATGAAAGCCAAGAAACATGTGCTATTGTTGTATTATGTTTTATGTATGCAACCATTTTGAAAAAAGTCCAGTGAACAAAATAATGCTGGTGATACTGGTAACCATGATTCTGGATTTAAATTGGGTCACACATAGGCATCGAAACTTTTTTCTAAAGAAAAATGAAGGCTACTTAAATAATTAATAATAAGTTGGTTAGTATACATAAAATATTTTTGCTTGTTAAAAAATAGAATAAGTTCAAATGAACAAGATATCAAAGGAAACAAAAATCAATAACCAAAGGTCATGTGTTGCATAGCAGGAAACTTAAAAATATTCATAAGTAAATACATAAGTAAAATGTCTATCTCTATACTTTTCAAAGACAGGCAAACCTGTTTCATGAAAAATTCAAAACAGATATGGATAAAAAAATACATAGGAAGAGCAACCTGGAGCTTTATAGTTCAGCTTAAAAACAACTTCCCACTAGCAGATGCAAAAATCTTCAGATCACACAAATCATGCAGAAAATTCAGAACCAACAGCTGCAGCGTAAGTAAAAAAAATTACAAAACAATCACAACACATCCAGCCCACTCTAACTACCCGTAAGTCACCAAATTAAATACATTGCTATACAGAACTTGTTAGGAATTATTATTGACACAGATATATTGTGGACTATATCCAGTCTTTTTATTGAATCATTGATTGATTGATTGATCGATTGATTGATTGCAGTTGTTTTCTGGGATTGTCCAGCTGGACAGAAAACTATCCATTTTTAGTGGAGGCTTGAGCGAAAAATTCTGGAAAAAATACAAACACCCCAATAACATTTTAAGCTATCAGAACTACTTAACACAGAGCCTTAATTCATCACATCAACAAAATTGGACACAACATGGAAGCAGTCACAATACTCCATCTATTTGAAAGGAACAAACCAGAGATAGTTGATGGACTGCATGCCATTATGCTTTTTTTAGATGAGTTTAGCTAAGTTGTTAATAAAGATGCTACATGAGAACATAAACAACTGCAATAAGAACTCATTAAATGATAACCATTGAGATTCAGCCATAATAACTGGTAAAATAAAGTAAAATAAAGGAATTTTAGAGGCCTGCATACCTAGCAATATAGTTTGGGGGGATATATATCGTCCATTCACCTATGTATATAAGCTATCTCAATCTCTGCACTTATGCTGTAGAATGAGGTCAACATTGTCATGCTCAGTCTTTATGAACTGAGATTGTCATGATGTGTGCAGTTCCCTGTAGGAACAGATCCAGCAGAACATCACCAAATGTATTTGCCTGGCTCTTAAACTGAGTTGACAGCCAACTTCACCAGAGTATTAAGGTAAGAGCCTTACATAAATTATGCAATACAAAAAATTGACAAGGTCATGCAAACCAGCAAAAGACAAATCTGTGCTGAAGGTATTAAGAAATATACAGTATTTGACAGAGACAGTGCTAAGATGAAACAGGAAGAGATACTGTAAGGCCAGCAAGGGAAAACTCTGGGAAGATGGTATAAAAGCAAGCAAAAATGCCCGACAGGATGTGTGTTAATGTGTAATTAATGCCTGCCCAGGGGTGTTATGAGGCCCAGCTGCAATATGCATTGGCACTATGCTTTAATGACATTATTTGTGAATGAAGAAGCAATTAGGAAAATGACTTTACAGCTACTGGAAAATAAAAAAGCAGTTCAAAAATCATCAATCTATATGGATAGTTAGTAAAGTTAGCTAAAGAGCATAATGCACACAGTGAAATGTTTGATTATTATTTAGTGGCTTTCAACTAATATGTGTCCACTGTTGTGAAGAGGACCCTCTATGTTATGCTGCTTGTGGACAGTGAGATTGCAGCTAGGTCCACGGGATAAGGTCTGGCTTTACTCAGCTGTCATTATGCCCATTACGGCTTACAGTGCCCTTTTGGTTTATATCTATTCATCTATCTAGGCGCTTGCAGCAAATGAGGCATCCACAGAGTTTCCTTAAAAAAGAAAATTGAGCCTAAAGTATATGACCTGCATAGACTGCATCATGGCCCTGTCACTGTACTCAGTCTGTTGCAGAATGCTGTGAAGCAACATCTGCCTGGCAAATGATAGTAGAAATACTCAGTCCAGAGTCCTCATCCTCTTCTGTTACATAAACAGAATGGTCTGGAGGGACAAGTACATATTCTGGGGTATATCACTACTTTGGAACAGGAGCTCATATAGGGGGAACAGGGATCTTCCATCACCCAGGTGTGCTTTGGACCTGTGGATGGGGGATGGGAGGTTTATCTTAGGAGTGACACTCATCATCCCAATGGACAGAGGCAGTGCTTAAATGCCCTATCTTACAGCAGTTCCCCTAAAGCACTGAAGGAGAGACCCAAACAAAAGAATCTGCTACAAATGAGAAGTGTTTAAATAAAGCTATGAGAAGAATAGTTAAGCACCAATGGGATAACACAGCTGTGTGACAAATGAGAAGTGTGGCTAGGCTTAAAATGCTCCATGAGGGACAATAGCCAAGAACTCACTTATGAACCTATGATATTTGTTATATCTGTTTATTTGACAAGATAAAAGGCAAATCAAGTGTTTTGTTAAAGGTATATAGACTGCTAGAAATCTAATGTGGGGGCTAGCTTGTTGAAGGCATGGTCTACAGAGTACTTGAACAGCACCTCACCAAAGGAACTGAAGCACATTTCTTTTAATGGGCTTGCTACCAGATTTCTAGATGGATTATACTATTCTGAAAAACAATGAAGTGGAGATATAAGGAGGGGTGCAGTAGCTAGTCTGCATAATTCACTAAATGAAAGTCGTTTGACGATAGAACATAGTCAATGAAGGGGCATTGGTAGATCATAATGACGGGTCTTATAAGCACACTTACATATATTTGTTGTATATATTTTCAGGTTCAGGTATCATCCCTCATGTTAAGGTTTTGTAGAGTGTGCAAGCAATAATAACCTTAAAAATATTGTAAATCTGGACAACTGAAGCACATTTCTTTTAATGAGTTTGCTGCCAGATTTCTAGATGGATTATACTATTCCAAAAAACAATGAAGTGTAGATTTGAGGAGGGGTGCATTAGCTAGTTTGCATAATTCACTAAATGAAAGTCGTTTGACGCTAGAAAATTGTCAATGAAGGGGCATTGGTAGATCACAATGATGGGTCTTATAAGCACAATTACAGATACTTTCACATATTTGTTGTTTATATTTTTGGGTTCATGTCAAACCAATGACATGTTACAATAACGAAAGTCACTACATCGAAACAAAACCATCGACAGTTCAAAACATTGACAGTAAAGTACTAACATGGGTCCTGCAAGGGAAGTAGTATGGGTACAGTATCATATCATATCCTTTACTTCCCCTTGCAGGACCCATGTTAGCACTGTACTGTTCCTGTCGAATGGCTGAACTGTCGTGTTGATGTCGATGTGTCGATGTTAGTTTGTAAATGTAGTTGATCTTGATGATTTTATATTTAGGTTCAGGTATCATCCCTCATGTTAAGGTTTTGTAGAGTGTGCAAACAATAATAACCTAGAAAATATTGTAAATCTGGACAAAGCTGAAGAAGTTACGTAGTTTCTTCATAGGTTCATAGGTTCATTGGTAGATACTAGGCTATCTGCCCTAAGGCATTTATAAGCCTAGCCAGAGTGTGTTTGGCTTTTGCCTCCCTTTTAGATTAGTTAACTGTGCCTCTGTATAGTAGGTCACAGAAGATAGCCCTTAAAGGTTAGTTTACTGTGCCTCTGTCTTGCAGGGACACAGAAGAGATCCCAGGGGTAAACTTATGATCTACCATTTATTCGTCAAGATTTCTCTTGAAGAGGGTCAGTGAGGGGCTCTGCCTAACTTGAACTGGGATTCTGTTCCAGAGTGAGGGGACCCTCTGGGATATAAATCTGTCCCTCCAGCATGTCCTATTTATTGCTGTGCTGAGGTTCAAGTCCCTGGAGTGTGTAGCTCTAAGGGATTTAGATTTCCTGAGGTGGAGCATGTCCATTAATTCTGGGTTAGACATGGCTTTGTATGTCAGACATAGATAGCTTCTGAGTAGGCAGTAAGCAACTGAGTAGAGCTGGAGTTTCTTTAGTCGAACTGCATAGGGGATGACTATGCACTTTTTGGCATTTAGCATGAGGCCGTGGTTCTGGCACCAGGTATCCATCTCTGTAAGACCCTTTTGGAGGATACTTGTGTCAGCCAGAGAGTTGATTATGGCTCCCAGTTTGCAGTCATCTGCGAACTTGGTCAGCCATAGTCCTCCCATGTTAGCCTGTACCTCAGAGAAGTATATACTGAACAAGAGAGGTCCCAGGACTGAGCCTCATGGGATGCCACTTGTAACTGGTTTAGAGTCTGACATGGCACTTGCAATTCTGACCATGTGGGTTCTATCCCTGAGCCAGTTTGCAACCCATCTTGTGACATAGGGGTTGATATTTAAGCTTGTAAGCTTATTTATGATGCCTGAGTGGGGTATTTTGTTGAAGGCTTTTGCGAGGTCCAGGTAGACTGTGTGGACTACCTTCCCCTCATCTATGGCCTTGGTGACTGTTTCAAAAAAGTCAACTAGGTTTAAGAGGCAAGATCTTCCCTTAACAAGGCCGAACTGGGTAGGGTCCAGTGTCTGGAGGTTCCCAAAGTCTTTGTTTATGAGTTCCATGATGATTCACTCCATAGCTTTGCAGACCAGACTAGTCAAGCTTATAGGGTGATAGTTCCTGGAGTCTGTTGTGGCACCCCCTTTGTGGAGCGGGACCACTGTTGCTGTACGCCATTCTTAGGGTATGTATCCTGAAGTAAGGCTGAGTTTGAATAGTGACTTTATGTGAGGGTTCTGTTCTTCTTGGAGCTTGTGTAAGATGCAGCCCGGGACATCGTTAGGTCCCATTGATGCTGTATTTTTGCTTTGGAGAGGACAGCTTTCGCCTGTGCATCTGTGATGTCTGGGAGGCTACATTCTGTTGGGATAGACATTTGCTCTTTTGGGAGGAAGGGGGGGAGACATTTGCACTGAATCTGTCTGCCAGGATGTTGGCAATGTCTGTGGGTTCAGTGTATTTTTTGCCATTTTGCACTAACTCAGAGCATATCTGGGAGTTGCCACCCAGATTCCTGACATAACTAAAGAAGGCCTTGTGATTATCTTTAGCGTCTTGGTCAATTCTTCTTTCAAAGCTGGCCTTTGATTATTTTATGAGGGATCATAGTTTCTTGCTAGTACTGATCAGAGATGCCTTCCCTTTTTGGGATTTTGCTCTATCATGTAGTAGCTTTCTCCTTCTGTTGTATATCTTATTTATGGCCAGGGTCCACCAAACAGGTCTCCTGCTTTTAGAGGAGTGAGTCTTTGTTTTATTTGGGATAGCATGATCCATGCATTCCTGTAGGTGCTCATAGAATGCGTTTGTAAAGGATTCTGTGGTTTGAGCAGTATTTTCCACTGGCCCAGGGGTTTTGAAGGATTCCACCTTGGTTTTGAGAAGTGTGAAGTTTGCTTTTGAGAAATTTTTCACAGTGGTTTCCTTGGCTAGGGGTGGGGTTGGGATATGGATGTCCAGTGAGATTAGTTTATGGTCTGATCTTACCAATGAGGGGTTTACCTCTGGTGTGGAACATAGAGTCCTCATGTTGGTGATGACCAGGTCCAATATGTTGTCCCCTCTTGTGGGAGTGGTGACCAGTTGTTCCATAGCATTTGAGTTTATAAATTCTAGGAACTGTTGGGCAAGGGTGTTGGGGCTTGAGTAGTTTACCCAATCAATGTTTGGGTAGTTGAATTCACCCAATATTATGGGGTTTGGAGAGACATTCATATTCTCCAGTGTTCTCAGGAAGGTGGAGTGGGGTTCCTAAGATTGGGAGGGTGATCTGTAGCAGGCTACAAACTGAAAGGCAGTTTTGCCCACTGTTAGTTGCACATGGATGGTCTCCGATGCTTTGTGCAGTGCCACTAACCTGGAGGTGTGGGTATCTTTGATGAATATGGATACTCCCCCTCCTTTTGTGTTTCGGTCTGGGTTTTGGGGCCGAAAAGCATGGTATGAGTTATAACCTGGTAGTGCTGGGGTGCTCTCAGAAGCCTTGAACCAAGTTTCTGTTATTGCACAGATATCGATATTCTCCATACTGAGGAGAGCCTCGAGTCTGTGCATCTTGAGGATTAGACTTCTGGCATTGAGTAGCATTACCTCAGATTTTTACTTCTTGTGTTGCCTATGGAGGTGGGTTTGTCTAAAAAAGGCACTATGGGAGTGGCAAGAGCCTTAGCTAGTATTTGAAACCCAGGGGCGACAGGTGCACACCATCCCTAGCAAAGCAACATGGCTTGTCAAGCATGTCATCCCAGATGACAGACACTGGATCCCCTTAGGATGACACCAATACTTTAGCCAATTGTTAAAATTGATCATTTTGTCTTTATACTGTGGCATCATTCTTGGTGAGGGCAAGATGCTACTCAAGGTCAGGGTCATACTGGCCTGGGCTACATGATCAGAGAGCTTCTCTATGTCTCTCTTCATGTAGTCCAGGGAGGTACGTCTCAGGTCATTCACACCAGCATGGACAATGACAGAGTCATATTTGTACTTGCTTTGGAGTGACCTGAGTGCTTGTGTTATGTGGCAGATCCTGGCACCCGACAGGCAGCTTACAGTGACCTTCTCCTTGTTCAGTCTGGTGAGTGGAATGTCAGTGTGTCTGACAATGGAGTCACCTATTACAAGTGTATTTGGTGTGTTGTTTAGCCTTAAGGGCTGTGACTGTGTGGCACACTGACTTTGTGAAATATGTGATATGTGGGTATTGTTCTGGGGTAGCGGTTGCTTGGGTGTCTGCTTTGGAGGTCTCTGTTGCTTTGGTAGGTTTTTATTTAGAGCCCCCGAGTATGTTTTTGTGTGTTTATGTGGTGGTGCTGCGGTAGCGTTGTCGCCTCACAGTAAGACGCTATTGGTTCGATTCTCAGCTAGAGCGTCTTCTGCGTGGAGACATGCATGAATGGGCACACCTTCGTTGAAGGTTGTGCGTCAAGGCTGGTAACTCGACACGTAAAAATCAACTACCAATCTTTAGCGGACTGGAATTCTGTTGTAGCGACCCCTAATTGGGAAAAGCCGAAAGAAACAACAACATGTGTTTGGTTTGCTGATGTGTTAGGTCTATGTGAGACCGGATTTGTGTTATGAGTGGTGACCTTCTCCTCCTGACTGACTGCTCCAGTCTTGGGTTGAAAGAGCTCAGCCTCCAGTTTGGCTATATAGTTGCATCTCTCACATATATTTGAGCTTGTTGGGAGGAGGAGGGGGTGGTCTGTGTACATAAGGCAATTGTAACATTGCCTCAAGATTCCCAGATTCACTAGCTGAACTGGAGCGTAAACCTGAAACTGACCTTTGGACATGCCAGAACAGTATAAGGAACTTGTTTTTTGACTGATCAGAAAGGACAAATAGGGAGCCAAGTACTTATAAAGAGTATAAGAGGGTGTAGTGCTTAAGTTTGTTAGTGTTTACTCATAGGATATGAGTAAGTGCAGGGTTTTAGAAGGAAAATAGAGTGCTTACTTTGAGAGTTAGAACAGTTCTAAGGGGAAAAAGTAAAGAGCAGACTTTGTGAAGCCAGGAATAGTTTAAACCCGTTTAATCGGTGCTGCCCAGTGCTGTGTGGTGTGCAAAATCGCGCAAAACCATGCAAATGTGGATTTTAAAGCAGGGAAACTGAAAGAGATAGGAATTGACCCAAAACAGCCAATAAGCTACTAGTTTCTGGAGACCACTCCTCCAGGGACAGATAGGCTGCTCAAAGCTCTCCACTCTCACTGGTGAACAGAGAAGCTTCCTCCTATCCATGTAAGGATATGGGCAACACAGGAACCTATACCACAGTCCGGAATTCAGCAAAGCCTGAAATCTGGACTAATCTAGTTCAGTAATGCGGGAAAAAGAATGCCATGGAGAAACTGCTAAACAGATAATTGATTAACTGCTAAACAGATAATTGGTTACCACACAAAAAACCCAATTATTTTGTTAACATGTAGAAAAGGGTACCAGTCAGAACCCAATTACTTTTGTTAACATGTAGTAAGGGTAGGACTCAGAACCCAATTACTTTTGTTAATGTGTAGTAAGGGTACAAGTCAGAACCCAGTTTCTTCTGCTAACATGTAGTAAGAGTATGAGTCCTGAAGCACAGAACACTGTTTGATGTTTGTTATGGGTACTAAGACCGATTTGGTCGCTTACTAAAGCTACATTACAAGTATACTGGACTATAGCATGGTTTCTGCAATAACCATCCGTGAATTTTCATAGAAACTAAGAGCCAGATCTTCAAAAAATTAATCCTATGCAGCTTCTTTGTCAAATTTAAATTTAACAGAGTAGGAACTCATCTCTGCAGCACAATTTGACTAGTAAATGCAGACTTAAAACAAACATTGTTTACCACTTTTACATGGCTGATGGTGATGAATGCCTTTGAGAAGCTCAAAAGTATGTTTGATAACACTTTTCATTGTTTATTGCACCTCTTACATACTCAGCTACTATTAACAATAATGTGTTATTTAAAAACATCTTTCATCCAGACTGCTTGAGCTCCTACTGCCACTCCATTCGTGATAGCCTATAACAAAGCAATACAGCCTCAAATTTAGCTTTTTTTTTCTAATCTTGTACTCCCCCCAGCTAACAGCCCTGAAACACAGCTTAATGTCAGTTTATTGTTCTACTATGGACCACTAAACTCTCTACAGGCATTTTATGTGCCACTACCATTACTGCTTAAAGCTTTCTAAGGATGTCTGTTTTATTTATGACAGTACTTATTGACTAGTAATACTTCCTGTGCCTAGCTGAACTGTTTTATACTGCATAGTTTTTATGGCTGGAGGCATGTATCCTTGAAAGGCCTTTTATTATTTCCCATAATTACTCCCTCCCTCTGTTAGTCATTGACAAACTTATAAATTAGATTTCTTTATTTCAGATCTATAGCAATCCTTTTACAAATCCACCCTATTTTCTTTTCTCTTACCCATTCTGTATCTCCTGGCATTCCCATTTCTATACCTGAAAATTATTGGTGTCAAATCACGACAGTACTTTACTAAAGTATTGTGTTGCTTGCTCACTGGAAATTTATTTATTTTTTCTTTCTGCTTCATCCTTTTGCTACAATGTTTTTATTTCAACTCAACTTTTATAATGTTTGCCATTCTTTCCCTTTCACTGGTGATGCATAGTCCAACACACTGCTTTTTTTCTGGGATACTTCTCTAATTGATCTGTGTGCAGTGGGTTGGGGCCCTGCTCCATTTACTCTCAATTTGCTCCAATAATCTAGCCCCAGTTCACACCCCGCTTTCTCTACTATTATGCCTACTGAACTTCCTCTTTTTCCTTAGTTAGTCCATCCCTTTCTTCTCATAATTAACCTATCACCTGTTATGCAATCTATTACATCATCTTTTACATATACCTTATCTCCCTTACTCTAACTCCTATTTATACTTACAATTAATCACTGCTCTTGTCAATCACTCTTTTTAGCCCCTGATATTCGTTCTCTTTTTCTCTCACTACTCCTCCCATTATCATAATCTCTCCCTTTAAACTTCCCTATACAATATCCACTATACTTCCTAACTTAACTCCTCTCTTTCTATGTCTACCAACTACTTTCATTTGTTACAAAATACTCTTCAACCTAAGCTCATTAAAACCTGTTTAACTACTTCAACTCATTTTATTTCTCTGCCATAAAAAGTAATTCCCTCATCCCATCTCTGTAAATTCTGTATAAATCACCTGCTCTCTGACTTTTCACTGCTAGTCATCTTAAAGTATCCATACTTCATCTACTACTTTACTGCTGTAATATCCTCTGTCAAGCATATTTTCACTTCTCACGTTAACATGCCTACTTTTCCTTTTATCCAGCTGTACAGGATACATCACACCTATCTCTCCTATCATATATTCTCCCACTTTTCCTTACTCCAGTGTCTATATTGACTGCCCTTACCAGATTTCTGTAACTTCTAACCTTTTCAACTTAACCCCTGCCTCCTTCTTCAGATATAGAATGTTATAGCTCTCCTTTTCTCAGTTAATAAAATATAAGGCAACTACTAATATACCAAAACCTCCATTATTCTACTTCTTCACATTTAATGTCTCTGTCTTTCTCTGCTGTGATACCCACCCCAATCATGGAACTATTTAACTTGCATCCCATTGTCTTTATTCCACCATACTTGTGTCTTCAAAATAATTGAAAATTTATTCCATAAACATCTACAGTATATTATTGCCAATAAAGTAACTGAATTTCATTACTGGATCTCTTTTTACACCCCAGACATTGCCATTCTTATAGAAACATGACCTAAGCTACAAATAATAGACTCTGAGATCCCCCACCTCATTTATAATAATATCCATTCTGACAGAATAAATACAAAGCTGGAGGTGTTGCCATTGTTTCTAATAACCAACTTATTATTCTCCTTCAGTCATTTCTACTCCTATATTTATCTCTTCTGAGCTCATAATTTCTAACTGTAAAATATATGACCACAAAACACTCTATATTATTTTCTTGTAGATTCCTTCAAACAAATAACAGCCCTATTCTGGAAAATATCCTTACTGGACATCTGCATCTATATCCTACAAAACAGCTATTCCTGGTGATGTCAATGTTGATTGGCAAGCCTTAAAACTGACTACTCTTCTAATAACATTAATCTTAATATATTTGCTCAGTTAATTACCCCCCCCCCCTTGCCTCAACCCTGACCCATCCTAGACTGGATCCTAATTTCTGGTCCTTGGAATTAGCATTTTACCCAGAACCCTCCCTGATTCCCTTAGTGTCCATCATACCATTTCTGTAAATACACTTGTTTTACATCATTCTCAAAATTCCATCTTTAATGCTGGACATAACCTTTCATGGACTCTACAGCTTCATAAATCATTATTTTCCAACAAACTTTATTACCCCAGTCATACCTGCCAAAACAGTGATCCCCACTATCATCGTCAAGTATCTACCTTTTACATAAAAAAATCAGCTGAATAAACTTAAACCCTGCTCTCCGTCTGTTGACAATCTTCCTTCTGAATATTTGAAACTTGTGTCTCCTTTTATAGATTTTTCATTCTGACTCTTTATATATATATATATATATATATATATATATATATATATATATGTATACATACACACACACACACACACACACACACACACACACACACACACACACACACACACACACACACATATATATATATATATATATGTGTGTGTGTGTGTGTGTCTGTGTGTAACAAAAAGTGCACAGTCAAACAGAAACTAAATAAAAACAAACAAAAAAAAATGCTGCCACAGTCAAAAAACACCAAATCCAAATTAGCGTACAATCTTCTTTGATCAATGCTTTCTTCAACAGGACTTCATCAGAAATGCAAAAAACTTACATACAACTCACTTTAAATACCCAAGACATAATTAGAATACAATTAAATCATCCAATTAAACTAACTGAATATTATGCAATTAAAAGCAACACAATTATAATAACCTATAATCACCTTTTAACATAAACTCTATGGTTCTTTAAAAAACACTGGTCTTATGATTGAAAGTAAATTTCATCAAAACGTACATGATCATACTAATTTTCGCAAAAGTGCATTTTGTTGAAAATGTACTTTCTATGAAAGGTGACTAAGCAAACAGTTGTTTGTATGTAGATTTAATTGTACATCAATTGCACTAGGAGTGAGAATATTAAAGTAGGGGAGATGTGGGGGGTGCTTGCTGTTTTATTTTTTTAGTTTTTTGGTGTGTTTTTTTTTTTGCAAAAGTACATTTTTGATAAAATGTACTTTCATGAAAGTGAGTTAATTCTTCTACATTTTGATGAAATGTACTTTAGATGTGTCAACATAGCTCCATATATATATGTATATATATATATATATATATATATATATATATATATATATATATATATATATATATATATATTTTATTTTACATTTGTTAACCAGGAGAGTCCGACTGGATACATGTCCATTTTCAGCGGAGGCCCGGGGAGAAAAGCTCCAAGTACATAACAGACATATGAACATTGTTAATGCAAAAAAGGAAGATAGTTGAGTTCTAAATACAATATAAAGATACATCACATCTTGGGAAAAAAAAAAACAACAGCAGCATATAAAAAAAACATAGGTCAGTTACAAAGGCTTGTTAAAAAGTGGTTAAGGATAGTGAGGTAAGAGAAGGGTAAATGATAGTGGTTAATCAGGTTTGGAACAGGGACATTGCCAGAGAGTATTGAGATGGGGTTTAAGCTTTTTTGAATTGTAGGAGTGAGGGTTCTGAGGTGAGCATGGTCGGTAGGAGTTCCACATTTTACCTACAAAGTTTGAGAATAGAGAATCCCCAGCAGAATTATTGGCTTTGGTAGTTTGAGCTAAGATCTTATTGGAGGGCGTAAAGATTGCAGGTTAATATAGGGTGAATGATGTTTTTCAGAGCTGGTGTTTTCTCTGGGTGATACATTATCTGGTGAGCCATTTTGAGTTGGTTGAAATGGAGTTGGCTGGAAAAATCTAACCACCCTAGTTGCTTCAAGTTAGTGCAGTGGTGCGTTCTAAAGGTGGAATTTGTGGCAAATCTAGCTATGTGATTGTAACAAGAAGCAAGTTTGT